>NC_091977.1:347487814-347638882 GCF_044704955.1 Pristiophorus japonicus
AGTGAGGCGGGGGGGTGGGGGAGTAGAGACTGGGTGGGGGGCGAAGAGACTGGGTGGGGGGCGAAGAGACTGGGTGGGGGGAGAAGAGACTGGGTGGGGGGAGAGAGAGACGGGGGGGGAGGGAGAGCCTGGGTGGGGGGAGAGAGAGAGAGAGAGAGAGAGACGGGGTGGGGGAGGGGAAAGAGACGGGGTTGGGGGGGAGAGAGAGATGGGGTGGGGGGAGAGAGAGATGGTGTGCGGGGGGAGAGAGAGAAAAGGTGGGGGGGAGAGAAAGATGGGGTACGGGGTGGGGGGAGAGACGTGGGGGGGGAGAGAGACGGGGTGGGGGGAGAGACGTGGGGGGGAGAGAGACTGGGTGGGGGGGGGAAGAGAGACTGCGTGGGGGGGGGAGAGAGACTGGGGGTGGGGGGTAGAGAGACGGGTGGGAGGGGTGGAGAGAGACGGGGTGTGGGGGAGAGAGACGGGGTGGGGGAGAGAGAGACTGGGTGGGGGGGGAAGAGACTGGGTGGGGGGGGAAGAGATTGGTTGGGGGGAGTGGAAGAGACTGGTTGTGGGGGGTGGAAGAGACTGGTTGGGGGGAGGGGGGGAAGAGACTGGTTGGGGGGAGGGGGGAGACTGGGTCGGGGGGGCAAGAGACTGGGTGTGGGGGGGGGAAGAGACTGGGTGTGGGGGGGGAAGAGACTGGGTGTGGGGGGGAAAGAGACTGGGTGTGGGGGGGAAAGAGACTGGGTGTGGGGGGGAAAGAGACTGTGTGTGGGGGGGAAAGAGACTGGGTGGGGGGAGGGAAAGAGACGGTGGGGGGGGGAAAGAGACTGGGTGGGGGGGGGAAGAGAGACTGGATGGGGTGGGAGAGAGACTGGATGGGGTGGGAGAGAGACAAGGTGGGGGGTGAGAGAGACAAGGTGGGGGGTGAGAGAGACAGGATGGGGGGTGAGAGAGACAAGGTGAGGGGTGAGAGAGACAGGGTGGGGGGTGAGAGAGACAGGGTGGGGGGTGAGAGAGACAGGGTTGGGGGGGGGAAGAGAGACAGGGTTGGGGGGGGAAGAGAGACAATTCGGGGAGGAAGAGAGGCAGGGCGGGGGGAGGAAGAAAGACTGGGTGGGGGGGAGATAGACGGGGGGGGAGAGAGACTGGGTGGGGGGGGAGAGAGACTGGCGGGGGGAGGGAGAGACTGGGGAGGGGAGAGAGAGACTGGGGGGCGGGGGAGAGAGACTGGGTGGGGGGGCGGGGGAGAGAGACTGGGTGGGGGGGGGACTGGGGGGGGGAGAGAGAGGGTGGGGGCGGAGACTGGAGGGGGGAGAGAGAGAGAAGGGGACTGGGGGTGGAGAAGAGAGAGGGGGACTTGGGGGGGAAGAGAGAGGGGGACTGGGGGGGAGAGAGAGAGAGAGGGGGACTGGGGCGGGAGTAGAGAGAGAGAGGGGGACTGGGAGGGGAGAGAGAGAGGTGGACTGGGGGGGGGGAGAGAGAGAGGGGGACTGGGGGGGAGAGAGAGAGAGAGGAGGACTGGGGGGGGAGAAAGAGGGGGGACTGGGGGGGGAGAGAGAGAAGGGGACTGGGGGGGGGGGGAGAGAGAGAAAGGGACTGGGGGGGGAGAGAGAGGGGGACTGGAGGGGGGGGGAGAGAGAGGGGACTGGAGGGGGGGGGAGAGAGAGGGGGACTGAGGGGGGGGGGAAGAGAGAGAGGGGGACTGGGGGGGGGAAGAGAGAGAGGGGGACTGGGGGGGAAGAGAGAGGGGGACTGTGTGGGGAAGAGAGGGGAGGACTGGGTGGGGGAGAGAGGGGGTGACTGGGGGGAGAGAGGGGGGACGGGGGAGTGGAAGAGAGGGAGGACGGGGGAGTGGAAGAGAGGGAGGGGAAGAGATGGAGGGACTGGGGGAAGGGGAGAGAGAGGGGGGACTGGGGGGAGGGGGGAGAGAGAGGGGGACTGGGGAGGGCGGAGAGAGAGGGGGACTGGGGGGAGGGGGAGAGGGAGAGGGGGACTGGGGGGGAGGGGGACTGGGGTGAGAGGGGGAGGGGGACTAGGGGGAGGGGGGAGAGAGAGGGGGACTGGGGGGAGGGGGAGGGGAGAGAGAGAGGGGGACTGGGGGGAGGGGGGAGAGAGAGGGGGAGGGGGGTAACGGGAGGGGGGGTGGGGTGAGAGGGAGGAACGGGAGGGGGGGTGGGGGAGAGGGAGGAACGGGAGGGGGTGGTGGGGGGAGAGGGGGGAATGGGAGGTGGGGTGGGGGGAGAGGGAGGAACGGGAGGGGGGGTGGGGGGAGAGGGGGGAATGGGAGGTGGGGTCAGGGGAGAGGGAGGAACGGGAGGGGGAGAGGGAGGAATGGGAGGGGGTGGGGGGAGAGGGAGGAACGGGAGGGGGTGGGGGGAGAGGGGCGAACGGGAGGTGGGTGGGGGTAGAGGGGGGAACGGGAGGGGAGAGCGAGAGGGGGGTGGGGGGAGAGGGAAGAACGGAAGGGGAGGTGGGGGGAGAGTGAGGAACGCGAGGGGGAATGAGTGAGGGGGGGGAAGAGTGGGAGGGAGGGGGGTAGAGTGGGAGGGAGGAGAGTGGGAGGGAGGTGGGGGAGAGTGGGAGGGACAAGGGAGGGGGGGAGAGAGCGGGGGACTGGGTGGTGGGAAAGTGGGTGGGGGGGGAGAGAGGGGGGCTGGGTGGTGGGAGAGAGGGGTTGATGGGTGGGAGAGAGGGGTGGGACGGAGGGGGGAGAGAGGGGGTGGACTAGAGAGGGGGGACTGGGGTGGGGTCTGGAGGGGAGAGAGGGGGATCTGAAGGGGAGAGAGGGGGACTGGGGGAGAGGGGGGTGGTCTGGGAGGGAGGGGAGAGAGAGGGGGGGTGGGGAGGGAGGGGACACTGGGGAGAGAGGGTGGGGCGAGGGGGAGAGAGAGAGTGGGGGGAGGGGGAGAGAGACTGGGTGGGGGAGAGATAGAGACTGGGTGGCGGGGGGGAAGAGACTGGGTGAGGGGAGGGGGGAAGAGACTGGGTGGGGGGTAAGAGACTGGGAGGGGAAGAGACTGGGGGTGGGGGAAAGAGACTGGGTGGGGGGGGAAAGAGACTGGGTGGTGCGGGGGGGAAGAGACTGGGTGGGGGGGGAAGAGACTGGGTGGGGGGGGGAAGAGAGACTGGGTGGGGGGGAAGAGAGACTGGATGGGGTGGGAGAGAGACAGGGTGGGGGTGAGAGAGACAAGGTTGGGGGTGAGAGAGACAAGGTGGGGGGTGAGAGAGACAAGGTGGGGGGTGAGAGAGACAGGGTGGGGGGTGAGAGAGACGGGGTGGGGGGAGAGAGACGGGGTGGTGGGAGAGACGGGGTGGGGGGGAAGAGACTGGGTGAGGCGGGAGGAGAGACGGCGGGGGTGGGGGGAAGAGAGACTGGGCGGGGGTGGGAAGAGAGATTGGGTGGGCGGGGGTGGGAAGAGAGATTGGGTAGGGGGGGAAGAGAGACTGGATGGGGCGGGAGAGAGACTAGGTGGGGGGGGAAGCGAGAGACTGGGTGGGGGGGAAGCGAGAGACTGGGTGGGGGAGGAAGCGAGAGACTGGGTGGGGAGGGGAGAGAGACTGGGTGGGGAGGGGAGAGAGACTGGGTGGGAGGAGAGAGACTGGGTGGGAGGAGAGAGACTGGGTGGGGGAGGGGAACATAAGAACATAAGAATTAGGAACAGGAGTAGGCCATCTAGTCCCTCGAGCCTGCTCCGCCATTCAACAAGATCATGGCTGATCTGGCCGTGGACTCAGCTCCACTTACCCGCCCGCTCCCCATAACCCTTAATTCCCTTATTGGTTAAAAATCTATCTATCTGCTAGCCTCAACTGTTTCCTTGGGTAGAGAATTCCACAGATTCACAACCCTCTGGGAGAAGAAATTCCTTCTCAACTCGGTTTTAAATTGGCTCCCCCGTATTTTGAGGCTTTGCCCCCTAGTTCTAGTCTCCCCGACCAGTGGAAACAACCTCTCTGCCTCTAAATTGTATATCCCTTTCATTTTAAATGTTTCTATAAGATCACCCCTCATCCTTCTGAACTCCAACGAGTAAAGACCCAGTCTACTCAATCTATCATCATAAGGTAACCCCTCATCTCCGGAATCAGCCGAGTGAATCGTCTCTATACCCCCTCCAAAGCTAGTATATCCTTCCTTAAGTAAGGTGACCAAAACTGCACGCAGTACTCCAGGTGCGGCCTCACCAATACCCTATACAGTTGCAGAGGGACCTCCCTGCTTTTGTACTCCATCCCTCTCGCAATGAAGGCCAACATTCCATTCGCCTTCCTGATTACCTGCTGCACCTGCAAACTAACTTTTTGGGATTCATGCACAAGGACCCCCCGGTCCCTCTGCACCGCAGCATGTTGTAATTTCTCCCCATTCAAATAATATTCCCTTTTACTGTTTTTTTTCCCAAGGTGGATGACCTCACAGTTTCCGACATTGTATTTCATCTGCCAAACCTTAGCCCATTCGCTTAAACTATCTGAATCTCTGTGCAGCCTCTCTGTGTCCTCTACACAACCCGCTTTCCCACGAATCTTTGTGTCATCTGCAAATTTTGTTACACTACACTCTGTCCCCTCTTCCAGGTCATCTATGTATGTTGTAAACAGTTGTGGTCCCAGCACCAATCCCTGTGGCACACCACTAACCACCGATTTCCAACCCGAAATGGACCCATTTATCCCGACTCTCTGCTTTCTGTTAGCCAGCCAATTCTCTATCCATGCTAATACATTTCCACTGACTCCGCGTACCTTTATCTTCTGCAGTAACCTTTTGTGTGGCACCTTATCGAATGCCTTTTGAAAATCTAAATACACCACATCCATCGGTACACCTCTATCCACCATGCTCGTTATATCCTCAAAGAATTCCAGTAAATTAGTTAAACATGATTTCCCCTTCATGAATCCATGCTGCATCTGCTTGATTGCACTATTCCTATCTAGATGTCCCGCTATTTCTTCCTTAATGATAGTTTCAAGCATTTTCCCCACTACAGATGTTAAACTATAGTTATCTGCTCCCTTTTTTAAACAGAGGCGTTACATTAGCTGCTTTCCAATCCGCTGGTACCTCCCCAGAGTCCAGAGAATTTTGGTAGATTATAACGAATGCATCTGCTATAACTTCCGCCATCTCTTTTAATACTCTGGGTGGGGGAGGGGAGAGACTGGGTGGGGGAGGGGAGAGACTGGGTGGGGGAGGGGAGAGACTGGGTGGGGGAGGGGAGAGACTGGGTGGGGGAGGGGAGAGACTTGATGGGGGAGGGGAGAGACTTGATGTGGGGGAGAGACTGGGTGGGGGGGTGAAGAGACTGGGTGGGGGATGGAGAGATTGGGTGGGGGATGGAGAGATTGGGTGGGAGATGGAGAGACTGTGTGCTGCGGGGGGAGACTGGGTGTGGGGGGGCAAACGAGTGACTGGGTGGGGGGGGGAAGAGAGAGAGACTGGGGAGGGGAGAGACTGGGTGGGGGAGGGGAGAGACTGGGTTGGGGGGAGAAACTGTGCTGGGGGGGAGACTGGGTGTGGGGGTGGGGGGGGAAACGAGTGACTGGGTGGGGGGGTAGAAGAGTGAGACTGGTTAGTGGGGAGAGAGTGACTGGGTAGTGGGGAGAGAGTGACTGGGTGAGGGGGAGAGAGTGACAGGGGGAGGGGAGAGTGACTGGGTGAGGGGGAGGGGAGAGTGACTGGGTGAGGGGAGAGTGACTGGGTGAGGGGGAGGGGAGAGTGACTGGGTGAGGGGAGAGTGACTGGGTGAGGGGGAGGGGAGAGAGACTGGGTGGGTGAGGGGGGGTGGAGGGAGAGACTGGGTGGGTGGAAAGGAAAGACTGGGTGTGGGAGTGGGGGGGAAAGAGACTGACCGGGTGGGGGGGGAGAGAGAGAGACCAGGTGGGGGAGTGAGAGAGACCAGGTTGGGGGGGGGTGGCGGGGAGAGACTGGGTGGAGGAGGGGGTGGGGAAGAGAGACGGGTGGAGTGGGGGGAAGAGAGATTGGGTGGAGGGGGAGGAAGAGAGACTGGGTGGGGGGTGGGGAAGAGAGACTGGATGGGGGGGGGGCAGAAACTGTGGGAGTGAGTGAGACCGAGACTGGGAGAGAGAGAGAGTGAGAGAGGGGAACTTGGGGGAGAGAGTGAGAGAGGGGAACTTGGGGGAGAGAGTGACTGTGGAGAGAGAGAGTGACTGGGGGAGAGAGAGAGTGACTGGGGGAGAGAGAGAGTGACTGGGGGAGAGAGAGAGAGTGACTGGGGGAGAGAGAGAGAGTGACTGGGGGAGAGAGAGAGTGACTGGGGGAGAGAGAGAGGGACTGGGGGAGAGAGAGAGTGACTGGGGGAGAGAGAGGGGGACTGAGGGAAAGAGAGAGGGACTAGGGGAAAGAGAGAGGGACTAGGGGAAAGAGAGGGGGACTGGGGGAAAGAGAGGGGGACTGGGGGAAAGAGAGAGGGACGAGGGGAAAGAGAGGGGGACTGGGGGAAAGAGAGGGGGACTGGGGGAAAGAGAGGGGGACTGGGGGAAAGAGAGGACTGGGGAGAGAGAGAGTGACTGGGGGAGAGAGAGAGTGACTGGGGGAGAGAGAGAGTGACTGGGGGAGAGAGAGAGTGACTGGGGGAGAGAGAGAGGGACGGGGAGAGAAAGAGGGACTGGGGGAAAGAGAGGGGGACTGGGGGAAAGAGAGGGAGACTGGGGGAAAGAGAGGGGGACTGGGGGAAAGAGAGGGGGGCTGGGGGAAAGAGAGGGGGACTGGGGGAAAGAGAGGACAGGGGAGAGAGAGAGGTGCCAGGGGAGAGAGAGAGGTGCCGGGGGAGAGAGAGAGGTGCCGGGGGAGAGAGAGAGGTGCCGGGGGAGAGAGAGAGGTGCCGGGGGAGAGAGAGAGGTGCCGGGGGAGAGAGAGAGGGACCGGGGGAAAGAGAGAGGGACCGGGGGAGAGAGAGCTGACCGGGGAGAGAGAGGGGGACTGGGGGAGAGAGAGAGGGACTGGGGGAGAGAGAGAGTGACTGGGGAGAGAGAGAGTGACTGGGGAGAGAGAGAGAGAGAGAGAGTGAGAGAGAGGATTGGGGAGAGAGAGAGGACTGGGGAGAGTGAGAGGACTGGGGAGAGAGAGAGAGAGAGGACTGGGGAGAGAGAGAGGACTGGGGGAGAGAGAGGGGGACGGGGGAGAGAGAGAGGGACTGGGGGAGAGAGAGAGGGACTGGGGGAGAGAGAGAGGGACTGGAGGAGAGAGAGAGGGACCGGGGGAGAGAGAGATGACTGGGGAGAGAGAGGGGGACTGGGGGAGAGAGAGGGACTGGGGGAGAGAGAGAGGACTGGGGAGAGAGAGAGGACTGGGGAGAGAGAGAGAGGACTGGGGAGAGAGAGAGGGGGACGGGGGAGAGAGAGGGGGACGCGGGAGAGAGAGAGGGACTGGGGGAGAGAGAGAGGGTCCGGTAGAGAGAGAGAGAGGGTCCGGGGGAGAGAGAGAGGGTCCGGGGGAGAGAGAGCTGACTGAGAAGAGAGAGGGACTGGGGGGGGGAGAGAGAGTGATTGGGGGAGAGAGAGAGTGACTGGGGGAGAGAGAGAGGGACTGGGGGAGAGAGAGAGGGACTAGGGGAGAGAGAGAGGGACTGGGGGAAAGAGAGGGGGACTGGGGGAAAGAGAGGGGGACTGGGGGAAATAGAGGGGGACTGGGGGAAATAGAGGGGGACTGGGGGAAAGAGAGGGGGACTGGGGAAAGAGAGGGGGACTGGGGGAAAGAGAGAGCTGACTGGGGCAGAGAGAGCTGACTGGGGAGAGAGAGAGGACTGGGGAGAGAGAGAGGACTGGGGAGAGAGAGAGGACTGGGGAGAGTGGGGGGGACGGGGGAGAGAGTGTGACTGGGGGAGAGAGAGAGTGACTGGGGGAGAGAGAGAGGACTGGGGAGAGAGAGAGGACTGGGGAGAGAGAGAGGACTGGGGAGAGAGAGAGGACTGGGGAGAGAGAGAGGACTGGGGAGAGAGAGAGGACTGGGGAGAGAGAGAGGACTGGGGAGAGTGGGGGGGACGGGGGAGAGAGTGTGACTGGGGGAGAGAGAGAGTGACTGGGGGAGAGAGAGAGGACTGGTGAGAGAGAGAGGACTGGGGAGAGAGAGAGGACTGGGGAGAGAGAGAGGACTGGGGGAGAGAGAGAGGGACTGGGGGAGAGAGAGAGTGACTGGGGGAGAGAGAGGGGGACTGGGGGAAAGAGAGAGGGACTAGGGGAAAGAGAGAGGGACTAGGGGAAAGAGAGGGGGACTGGGGTAAAGAGAGGGGGACTGGGGGAAAGAGAGAGGGACTAGGGGAAAGAGAGGGGGACTGGGGGAAAGAGGACTGGGGAAAGAGAGAGTGACTGGGGGAGAGAGAGAGTGACTGGGGGAGAGAGAGAGTGACTGGGGGAGAGAGAGAGTGACTGGGGGAGAGAGAGAGGGACGGGGAGAGAGAGAGGGACTGGGGGAGAGAGAGAGGGACTGGGGGAAAGAGAGGGGGACTGGGGGAAAGAGGGGGATGGGGGAAAGAGAGGGGGACTGGGGGAAAGAGAGGGGGGCTGGGGAAAAGAGAGGGGGACTGGGGGAAAGAGAGGACAGGGGAGAGAGAGAGGTACCAGGGGAGAGAGAGAGGTGCCGGGGGAGAGAGAGAGGTGCCGGGGGAGAGAGAGAGGTGCCGGGGGAGAGAGAGAGGTGCCGGGGGAGAGAGAGAGGGGCCGGGGGAGAGAGAGAGGGACTGGGGGAAAGAGAGAGGGACCGGGGGAGAGAGAGCTGACCGAGGAGAGAGAGGGGGACTGGGGGAGAGAGAGAGGGACTGGGGGAGAGAGAGAGTGACTGGGGGAGAGAGAGAGTGACTGGGGAGAGAGAGAGAGAGAGAGAGAGAGAGGATTGGGGAGAGAGAGAGAGGACTGGGGAGAGTGAGAGGACTGGGGAGAGAGAGAGAGAGAGAGGACTGGGGAGAGAGAGAGGACTGGGGGAGAGAGAGGGGGACTGGGGGAGAGAGAGAGGGACTGGGGGAGAGAGAGAGGGACTGGGGGAGAGAGAGAGGGACTGGGGGAGAGAGAGAGGGACTGGGGGAGAGAGAGAGGGACTGGGGGAGAGAGAGAGGGACTGGAGGAGAGAGAGAGGGACCGGGGGAGAGAGAGATGACTGGGGAGAGAGAGGGGGATTGGGGGGGGCAGAGGGACTGGGGGAGAGAGAGAGGACTGGGGAGAGAGAGAGAACTGGGGAGAGAGAGAGGACTGGGGAGAGAGAGAGAGGACTGGGGAGAGAGAGAGGGGACGGGGGAGAGAGAGGGGGACGCGGGAGAGAGAGAGGGTCCGGGAGAGAGAGAGAGAGGGTCCGGGAGAGAGAGAGAGAGGGTCCGGGGGAGAGAGAGCTGACTGAGAAGAGAGAGGGACTGGGGGGGGAGAGAGAGTGATTGGGGGAGAGAGAGAGTGACTGGGGAGAGAGAGAGAGAGGACTGGGGAGAGAGAGAGAGAGAGGACTGGGGGCAGAGAGAGAGTGACTGGGGGAGAGAAAGAGTGACTGGGGAGAGAGAGAGAGAGGACTGGGGAGAGAGAGAGGACTGGGGGAGAGAGAGGGGGACGGCGGAGAGAGAGATGACTGGGGAGAGAGAGAGGACTGGGGAGAGTGGGGGGACGGGGGAGATAGTGTGACTGGGGGAGAGAGAGAGTGACTGGGGGAGAGAGAGAGTGACTGGGGGAGAGAGAGAGGACTGGGGAGAGAGAGAGGACTGGGGAGAGAGAGAGGACTGGGGAGAGAGAGAGGACTGGGGAGAGAGAGAGGACTGGGGGAGAGAGAGAGGGACCGGGGGAGAGAGAGCTGACTGGGGAGAGAGAGAGGGACTGGGGGCAGAGAGAGAGTGACTGGAGGAGAGAAAGAGTGACTGGGGAGAGAGAGAGAGAGGACTGGGGAGAGAGAGAGAGAGGACTGGGGGCAGAGAGAGAGTGACTGGGGGAGAGAAAGAGTGACTGGGGAGAGAGAGAGAGAGGACTGGGGAGAGAGAGGGGGACGGCGGTGAGAGAGATGACTGGGGAGAGAGAGAGGGGGACTTGGGGAGAGAGAGAGGGGACTGGGGGAGAGAGAGAGGGACTGGGGGAGAGAGAGGATTGGGGAGAGAGAGAGGACTGGGAAGAGAGAGGGGGACGGGGCAGAGAGAGGGGGACGGGGGAGAGAGAGGGGGACGGGGGAGAGAGAGAGGGACCGGGGGAGAGAGAGAGGGACCGGGGGAGAGAGAGAGGGACCGGGGGAGAGAGATGACTGGGGAGAGAGAGGGGGACTGGGGGAGAGAGAGAGAGGACTGGGGAGAGAGAGAGGACTGGGGAGAGAGAGAGGACTGGGGAGAGAGGGGGGACGGGGGAGATGGGGGAGAGAGAGAGGGACTGGGGGAGAGAGAGAGCTGACTGGGGAGAGAGAGAGGGACTGGGGGGGAGAGAGAGGGAGGGACTGGGGGGGAAGAGAGAGAGTGACTGGGGGATAGAAAGAGTGACTGGGGAGAGAGAGAGAGAGAGAGGGACTGGGGAGAGAGAGAGGACTTGGGAGTGAGAGAGAGAGGACTGGGGAGAGAGAGAGAGAGAGAGAGGACTGAGGAGAGAGAGAGTGAGGACTGGGGAGAGAGAGAGGACTGGGGAGAGAGAGAAGGGGACGGGGGAGAGAGAGAGGGGGACGGGGAGAGAGAGAGGGATGGGGGAGAGAGAGAGGGACTGGGAGAGAGAGAGGGACTGGGGGAGAGAGAGAGGGACTGGGGGAGAGAGAGAAGGTCCGGGAGAGAGAGAGAGAGAGAGAGAGAGGGGTCCGGGGGAGCGAGAGCTGACTGAGGAGAGAGAGGGACTGGGCGGGGAGAGAGAGTGATTGGGG
This sequence comes from Pristiophorus japonicus, assembly GCF_044704955.1. Lineage (NCBI taxonomy): Eukaryota > Metazoa > Chordata > Chondrichthyes > Pristiophoridae > Pristiophorus > Pristiophorus japonicus. The sequence continues at coordinate 347,498,625 of NC_091977.1, forward strand.
GAGAGAGAGAGGGACTGGGGGAGAGAGAGAGGGACTGGGGGAGAGAGAGAGGACTAGGGGAGAGAGGGAGGGACTGGGGGAAAGAGAGGGGGACTGGGGGAAAGAGAGGGGGACTGGGGGAAAGAGAGGGGGACTGGGGAAAGAGAGGGGGACTGGGGGAAAGAGAGGGGGACTGGGGGAAGAGAGGGGGACTGGGGAAAGAGAGGGGGACTGGGGGAAAGAGAGAGCTGACTGGAGGAGAGAGAGAGGGACCGGTGGAGAGAGAGATGACTGGGGAGAGAGAGGGGGATTGGGGGGGCAGAGGGGACTGGGGGAGAGAGAGAGGACTGGGGAGAGAGAGAGAACTGGGGAGAGAGAGAGGACTGGGGAGAGAGAGAGAGGACTGGGGAGAGAGAGAGGGGACGGGGGAGAGAGAGGGGGACGCGGGAGAGAGAGAGGGTCCGGGAGAGAGAGAGAGAGGGTCCGGGAGAGAGAGAGAGAGGGTCCGGGGGAGAGAGAGCTGACTGAGAAGAGAGAGGGACTGGGGGGGGAGAGAGAGTGATTGGGGGAGAGAGAGAGTGACTGGGGGAGAGAGAAAGGGACTGGGGGAGAGAGAGAGGGACTAGGGGAGAGAGAGAGGGACTGGGGGAAAGAGAGGGGGACTGGGGGAAAGAGAGGGGGACTGGGGGAAATAGAGGGGGACTGGGGGAAATAGAGGGGGACTGGGGAAAGAGAGGGGGACTGGGGAAAGAGAGGGGGACTGGGGGAAAGAGAGAGCTGACTGGGGTAGAGAGAGCTGACTGGGGAGAGAGAGAGGACTGGGGAGAGAGAGAGGACTGGGGAGAGAGAGAGGACTGGGGAGAGTGGGGGGGACGGGGGAGATAGTGTGACTGGGGGAGAGAGAGAGTGACTGGGGGAGAGAGAGAGTGACTGGGGGAGAGAGAGAGGACTGGGGAGAGAGAGAGGACTGGGGAGAGAGAGAGGACTGGGGAGAGAGAGAGGACTGGGGAGAGAGAGAGGACTGGGGGAGAGAGAGAGGGACCGGGGGAGAGAGAGCTGACTGGGGAGAGAGAGAGGGACTGGGGGCAGAGAGAGAGTGACTGGAGGAGAGAAAGAGTGACTGGGGAGAGAGAGAGAGAGGACTGGGGAGAGAGAGAGAGAGAGGACTGGGGGCAGAGAGAGAGTGACTGGGGGAGAGAAAGAGTGACATGGGAGAGAGAGAGAGAGGACTGGGGAGAGAGAGAGGACTGGGGGAGAGAGAGGGGGACGGCGGAGAGAGAGATGACTGGGGAGAGAGAGAGGGGGACTTGGGGAGAGAGAGAGGGGGACTGGGGGAGAGAGAGAGGGACTGGGGGAGAGAGAGGATTGGGGAGAGAGAGAGGACTGGGAAGAGAGAGGGGGACGGGGCAGAGAGAGGGGGACGGGGGAGAGAGAGGGGGACGGGGGAGAGAGAGAGGGACCGGGGGTGAGAGAGAGGGACCGGGGAGAGAGAGAGGGACCGGGGGAGAGAGATGACTGGGGAGAGAGAGGGGACTGGGGGAGAGAGAGAGAGGACTGGGGAGAGAGAGAGGACTGGGGAGAGAGAGAGGACTGGGGAGAGAGGGGGGGACGGGGGAGATGGGGGAGAGAGAGAGGGACTGGGGGAGAGAGAGCTGACTGGGGAGAGAGAGAGGGACTGGGGGGGAGAGAGGGAGGGACTGGGGGGGAAGAGAGAGAGTGACTGGGGGATAGAAAGAGTGACTGGGGAGAGAGAGAGAGAGAGGACTGGGGAGAGAGAGAGGACTTGGGAGTGAGAGAGAGAGGACTGGGGAGAGAGAGAGAGAGAGAGAGGACTGAGGAGAGAGAGAGTGAGGACTGGGGAGAGAGAGAGGACTGGGGAGAGAGAGAAGGGGACGGGGGAGAGAGAGGGGGACGGGGAGAGAGAGAGGGACTGGGGGAGAGAGAGAGGGACTGGGGGAGAGAGAGAGGGACTGGGGGAGAGAGAGAGGGACTGGGGGAGAGAGAGAGGGACTGGGGGAGAGAGAGAAGGTCCGGGAGAGAGAGAGAGAGAGAGGGTCCGGGGGAGCGAGAGCTGACTGAGGAGAGAGAGGGACTGGGCGGGGAGAGAGAGTGATTGGGGGAGAGAGAGAGTGACTGGGGGAGAGAGAGAGGGACTGGGGGAGAGAGAGAGGGACTAGGGGAGAGAGGGAGGGACTGGGGGAAAGAGAGGGAGGGACTGGGGGAAAGAGAGGGGACTGGGGGAAAGAGAGGGGGACTGGGGGAAAGAGAGGGGGACTGGGGGAAAGAGAGGGGGACTGGGGAAAGAGAGGGGGACTGGGGGAAAGAGAGGGGGACTGGGGGAAAGAGAGGGGGACTGGGGAGAGAGAGCTGACTGGGGAGAGAGAGAGGACTGGGGAGAGAGAGAGGACTGGGGAGAGAGAGAGGACTGGGGAGAGAGAGAGGACTGGGGAGAGAGGGGGGACGGGGGAGAGAGAGTGACTGGGGAGAGAGAGAGTGACTGGGGGAGAGAGAGAGTGACTGGGGGAGAGAGAGAGGACTGGGGAGAGAGAGAGGACTGGGGAGAGAGAGAGGACTGGGGAGAGAGGGGGGGACGGGGGAGAGAGAGAGGGACCGGGGGAGAGAGAGCTGACTGGGGAGAGAGAGAGGGACTGGGGTGCAGAGAGAGAGTGACTGGGGGAGAGAAAGAGTGACTGGGGAGAGAGAGAGAGAGGACTGGGGAGAGAGAAAGGACTGGGGAGAGAGAGAGAGAGAGAGGACTGGGGAGAGAGAGAGAGGACTGGGGGAGAGAGGGGGACTGGGGAGAGAGAGGGGGACTGGGGGAGAGAGAGGGGGACGGGGCAGAGAGAGGGGGACGGGGGAGAGAGAGGGGGACGGGGGAGAGAGAGAGGGACCGGGGGAGAGAGAGAGGGACCGGGGGAGAGAGAGAGGGACCGGGGGAGAGAGAGAGGGACCGGGGGAGAGAGATGACTGGGGAGAGAGAGGGGGACTGGGGGAGAGAGAGAGAGGACTGGGGAGAGAGAGAGGACTGGGGAGAGAGAGAGGACTGGGGAGAGAGAGAGGACTGGGGAGAGAGGGGGGGACGGGGGAGATGGGGGAGAGAGAGAGGGACTGGGGGAGAGAGAGAGCTGACTGGGGAAAGAGAGAGGGACTGGGGGGGAGAGAGGGAGGGACTGGGGGGGAAGAGAGAGAGTGACTGGGGGATAGAAAGAGTGACTGGGGAGAGAGAGAGAGAGAGGACTGGGGAGAGAGAGAGGACTTGGGAGAGAGAGAGAGAGGACTGGGGAGAGAGAGAGAGAGAGAGAGAGGACTGAGGAGAGAGAGAGTGAGGACTGGGGAGAGAGAGAGGACTGGGGAGAGAGAGAAGGGGACGGGGGAGAGAGAGGGGGACGGGGGAGAGAGAAAGGACTGGGGAGAGAGAGAGAGAGAGAGAGGACTGGGGAGAGAGAGAGAGGACTGGGGGAGAGAGGGGGACTGGGGAGAGAGAGGGGGACTGGGGGAGAGAGAGAGGGACTGGGGGAGAGAGAGGGGGACGGCGGAGAGAGAGATGACTGGGGAGAGAGAGAGGGGGACTGGGGGAGAGAGAGAGGGACTGGGAGAGAGAGAGGGACTGGGGGAGAGAGAGGATTGGGGAGAGAGAGGGGGACGGGGCAGAGAGAGGGGGACGGGGGAGAGAGAGGGGAACGGGGGAGAGAGAGAGGGACCGGGGGAGAGAGAGAGGGACCGGGGGAGAGAGAGAGGGACCGGGGGAGAGAAATGACTGGGGAGAGAGAGGGGGACTGGGGGAGAGAGAGAGAGGACTGGGGAGAGAGAGAGGACTGGGGAGAGAGAGAGGACTGGGGAGAGAGGGGGGGACGGGGGAGATGGGGGAGAGAGAGAGGGACTGGGGGAGAGAGAGAGCTGACTGGGGAGAGAGAGAGGGACTGGGGGGGAGAGAGGGAGGGACTGGGGGGGAAGAGAGAGAGTGACTGGGGGATAGAAAGAGTGACTGGGGAGAGAGAGAGAGAGAGGACTGGGGAGAGAGAGAGGACTTGGGAGAGAGAGAGAGAGGACTGGGGAGAGAGAGAGAGAGAGAGAGAGGACTGAGGAGAGAGAGAGTGAGGACTGGGGAGAGAGAGAGGACTGGGGAGAGAGAGAAGGGGACGGGGGAGAGAGAGGGGGACGGGGGAGAGAGAGAGGGACTGGGGGAGAGAGAGAGGGACTGGGGGAGAGAGAGAGGGACTGGGGGAGAGAGAGAAGGTCCGGGAGAGAGAGAGAGAGAGAGAGAGAGGGTCCCGGGGAGAGAGAGCTGACTGAGGAGAGAGAGGGACTGGGCGGGGAGAGAGAGTGATTGGGGGAGAGAGAGAGGGACTGGGGGAGAGAGAGAGGGACTAGGGGAGAGAGGGAGGGACTGGGGGAAAGAGAGGGAGGGACTGGGGGAAAGAGAGGGGACTGGGGGAAAGAGAGGGGGACTGGGGGAAAGAGAGGAGGACTGGGGAAAGAGAGGGGGACTGGGGGAAAGAGAGGGGGACTGGGGGAAAGAGAGGGGGACTGGGGGAAAGAGAGAGCTGACTGGGGAGAGAGAGCTGACTGGGGAGAGAGAGCTGACTGGGGAGAGAGAGAGGACTGGGGAGAGAGAGAGGACTGGGGAGAGAGAGAGGACTGGGGAGAGAGAGAGGACTGGGGAGAGAGAGAGGACTGGGGAGAGAGGGGGGACGGGGGAGAGAGAGTGACTGGGGGAGAGAGAGAGTGACTGGGGGAGAGAGAGAGTGACTGGGGGAGAGAGAGAGGACTGGGGAGAGAGAGAGGACTGGGGAGAGAGAGAGGACTGGGGAGAGAGGGGGGGACGGGGGAGAGAGAGAGGGACCGGGGGAGAGAGAGCTGACTGGGGAGAGAGAGAGGGACTGGGGTGCAGAGAGAGAGTGACTGGGGGAGAGAAAGAGTGACTGGGGAGAGAGAGAGAGAGAGAGGACTGGGGAGAGAGAGAGAGGACTGGGGGAGAGAGGGGGACTGGGGAGAGAGAGGGGGACTGGGGGAGAGAGAGAGGGACTGGGGGAGAGAGAGAGGGACTGGGGGAGAGAGAGAGGACTGGGGAGAGAGAGTGGACTGGGAAGAGAGAGGGGGACCGGGCAGAGAGGGGGGGATGGGGGAGAGAGAGAGGGACCGGGGGAGAGAGAGAGGGACCGGGGGAGAGAGAGATGACTGGGGAGAGAGAGGGGGACTGGGGGAGAGAGAGAGGGACTGGGGGACAGAGAGAGGTACTGGGGGTGAGAGAGAGGACTGGGGAGAGAGAGAGGACTGGGGAGAGAGGGGGGATGGGGGAGAGAGAGAGGGACTGGGGGAGAGAGAGAAGGACCGGTGGAGAGAGAGCTGACAGGGGAGATAGAGAGGGACTGGGGGGGAGAGAGAGAGGGACTGGGGGAGAGAAAGAGTGACTGGGGAGAGAGAGAGAGAGAGGACTGGGGAGAGAGAGAGGACTGGGGAGAGAGAGAGAGAGAGGACTGGGGAGAGAGAGAGAGAGAGAGAGAGAGGACTGGGGAGAGAGAGAGAGAGAGAGAGAGAGAGGACTGGGGAGAGAGAGAGAGAGAGAGAGGACTGGGGAGAGAGAGAGAGAGAGAGAGGAGTGGGGAGAGAGAGAGAGAGAGAGAGAGGACTGAGGAGAGAGAGAGAGAGGACTGGGGAGAGAGAGGGGGACGGGGAGAGAGAGATGACTGGGGAGAGAGAGGGGGACTGGGGGAGAGAGAGAGGGACTGGGGGAGAGAGAGAGGGACTGGGGGAGAGAGAGAGGGACTGGGGGAGGGAGAGAGGACTGGGGGAGGGAGAGAGGACTGGGGAGAGAGAGGACTGGGAAGAGAGAGAGGACTGGGGAGAGAGAGAGGGGGACGGGGGAGAGAGAGAGGGACCGGGGGAGAGAGAGAGGGACCGGGGGAGAGAGAGATGACTGGGGAGAGAGAGAGAGAGGACTGGGGAGAGAGAGGGGGACGGGGGAGAGAGAGAGGGACTGGGGGAGAGAGAGAGGGACCGGGTGAGAGAGAGAGGGACCGGGTGAGAGAGAGATGACTGGGGAGAGAGAGGGGGACTGGGGGAGAGAGAGAGGGACTGGGGGAGAGGGAGAGGACTGGGGAGAGAGAGGGGACTGGGGAGAGAGAGAGAGGGACTGGGGGAGAGAGAGAGGGTCCGGGAGAGAGAGAGAGGGTCCGGGAGAGAGAGAGAGGGTGGGTCCGGGGGAGAGAGAGCTGACTGAGGAGAGAGAGGAACTGGGGGAGAGAGAGAGGGACTGGGGGAGAGAGAGGGGGACTGGGGGAGAGAGAGAGGGACTGGGGGAGAGAGGGCTGGTCTGGGGTAGAGAGAGTGACTGGGGTAGAGAGAGGCACTGGGGGAGAGAGAGACTGAGGGAGAGAGAGAGGGACTGGGGGAGAGAGAGGGTCCGGGAGAAAGAGAGAGGGTCCGGGGGAGAGAGAGCTGACTGAGGAGAGAGAGGGACTGGGGGAGAGAGAGGGGGACTGGGGGAGAGAGAGAGAGCGACTGGGGGAGAGAGGGCTGGTCTGGGGTAGAGACTGGGAAGAGAGAGAGGGACTTGGGGAGAGAGAGGGTCCGGGAGAGAGAGAGAGGGTCCGGGGGAGTGAGAGAGGGTCCGGGGGAGAGAGAGGGGGACTGGGGGAGAGAGAGACGGACTGGGGGAGAGAGGGCTGGTCTGGGGTAGAGTGAGGGACTGGGGGAGAGAGAGACTGGGAAGAGAGAGAGAGCGCTGACTGGGGAGAGAGCGAGGGATTACATAGGATATTTGGCACAGAAACAGGCCATTCCAACCAACCAGTCCATGCCGATGTTTATCCTTTACTTGAGTCTCCTCCCATGTTTCCTCATATAAATCGAAAAGCATAATCTTCTATTCCGCAGGCCGTCAGTGCCACCAGTTCTGCCACAAAATCCTGGATCCAGTGCCGGAAGAAGTTTAATGACCTCACACATATTTAAGGTCAATGAATGCATCTTCTGTCAAGTATTCACCTGTCATTGTAACCCATGTACAAGCTGACCTAAGTTCTACACCTTCAGAACATTGACCACAGGGGGCGAACTTGTGGGAGACACTCCTAACCTGGACTTTCCGGTATAAAAGGGGAAGCTCCACCCCCCGCCCGTCTCTTGAGGTCTTCGTAATAAAGGTAATTGGTCACAGAGTGATCTTCTCTCAAGGATGGGCGTCGTGTGCATTTATACTGTATAGTAAGGACATATCATTGGCAACGAGAAACTGGGATTTAAACCACGTGAGCATGGCCACTAGCAGCACAGAAGAGAGGTACTGTGTTGGTGATGATTGGGACGACTTTATTGAGAGACTACAGCAAAGTTTTGTCACTAAAGAATGGTTGGGACAGGATTCGGCCGACAAACGCAGGGATCATCTCCTGACGGTTTGTGGATCCAGAACGTACACCCCGATGAAGGACCTTCTAGTGCCAGAGAAGCCGGCGGACAAGACGTTCGAAGAGCTCAGTAAGTTGATCAGGGAACACCTTAAACCGGCGAGCAGCATGTACATGGCGAGACACCGATTTTACACGCACTGGCGGCGAGAAGGGCAAAGCGTTCCAGATTTCGTGGCAGACCTCCGGCGACTGGCGAGCCTTTGTAAGTTCCCAGATGCATGCAGAGCGGAAATGCTGCGATACTTTTTTATTGAGGGCATCGGGCACGCTGGGGTTTTCAGGAAACTGATTGAGATCAAAGACTTGACCTTGGAAGTGGCGGCTCTGATAGCCCAGACAATTATCTCAGGGGAGGAAGAGACCAGAATGATTTATGGCAAAAATCTTGGCTCAAATGTGGCAAACGACCAGGGAGTCAAAATTGTTAACGCAGCACACAGTTCTCTATGAAGACAAGGGCAATTGGACATGCCCCAGCATGCAATCGAACCCAAAGGGGGAATTCAACAGAGACAATGGCTAGCTGAACGGCGATTCATGCCATTGCAATGGACAATGCGGCCATCAACACCTGTTAATGGTGCGCTTAAGGACAGTTACAGAGACAGAGACGATCGACTGGTAATGGACCTTTTGTTTCCAATAATGGGGCCTCTAGCTCATGCTGGAGGTGTGGAGGCAAACACCCAGCCAGAGCTTGCAGGTATCAGCAATATACCTGCAGAAACTACAACGTCAGCGGTCACTTGGCGCATATGTGCAGGAAGCCTGCAGCCAGGTTGATGTACGAGGAGGATGGGCCCGATGTAAGCCCTACGAGTCCAAATGAATACTGGGGGAAATCGCTGGAAGCTGAAGTTCAGCGAATTCATGTGGAGCACATATACAGTTCATATACCAGGACGCCACCAATAATGATGAAAGTGCTCCTCAATGGCATCCCAATATTAATGGAGCTAGACACGGGGGCCAGCCAGTCCCTGATGAGTATCAAACAGTTCGAAAGGTTGTGGGGTCCAAAGCCAGGAGGCCAAAATTATTGCCGATTGACGCACTGCTACGGACATATACAAAGGAGATCATTCCGGTGCTAGGTAGCGCCACGATAGTCGTGACCCACAAAGATTCGGAGAACAGGTTGCCACTTTGGATTGTCTCAGGGGACAGTCCCGCACTACTGGGGAGGATTTAGCTTACTGTCATGAACTGGAAATGGGGCGATGTCAATGCAATTTCTTCTGTGGAGCAAGTATAGAAACATAGAAAAATAGGTGCAGGAGTAGGCCATTCGCCCCTTCTAGCCTGCACCACCATTCAATGAGTTCATGGCTGAACATGCAACTTCAGTACCCACTTCCTGCTTTCTCGCCATACCCCTTGATCCCCCTAGTAGTAAGGACTTCATCTAACTCCCTTTTGAATATATTTAGTGAATTGGCCTCAACTACTTTCTGTGGTAGAGAATTCCACAGGTTCACCACTCTCTGGGTGAAAAAGTTTCTCCTCATCTCGGTCCTAAATGGCTTACCCCTTATCCTTAGACTGTGACCCCTGGTTCTGGACTTCCCCAACATTGGGAACATTCTTCCTGCATCTAACCTGTCTAAACCCGTCAGAATTTTAAACGTTTCTATGAGGTCCCCTCTCATTCTTCTGAACTCCAGTGAATACAAGCCCAGTTGATCCAGTCTTTCTTGATAGGTCAGTCCCACCATCCCGGGAATCAGTCTGGTGAACCTTCGCTGCACTCTCTCAATAGCAAGAATGTCCTTCCTCAAGTTAGGAGACCAAAACTGTACACAATACTCCAGGTGTGGCCTCACCAAGGCCCTGTACAACTGTAGCAACACCTCCCTGCCCCTGTACTCAAATCCCCTCGCTATGAAGGCCAACATGCCATTTGCTTTCTGTACCTGCATGCCAACCTTCAATGACTGATGTACCATGACACCCAGGTCTCGTTGCACCTCTCCTTTTCCTAATCTGTCACCATTCAGATAATAGTCTGTCTCTGTTTTTACCACCAAAGTGGATAACCTCACATTTATCCACATTATACTTCATCTGCCATGCATTTGCCCACTCACCTAACCTATCCAAGTCACTCTGCAGCCTCATAGCATCCTCCTCGTAGCTCACACTGCCACCCAACTTAGTGTCATCCGCAAATTTGGAGATACTACATTTAATCCCCTCGTCTAAATCATTAATGTACAGTGTAAACAGCTGAGGCCCCAGCACAGAACCTTGCGGTACCCCACTAGTCACTGCCTGCCATTCTGAAAAGTACCCATTTACTCCTACTCTTTGCTTCCTGTCTGACAACTATTTCTCAATCCATGTCAGCACACTACCCCCAATCCCATGTGCTTTAACTTGGCACATTAGTCTCTTGTGTGGGACCTTGTCGAAAGCCTTCTGAAAGTCCAAATATACCACATCAACTGGTTCTCCCTTGTCCACTCTACTGGAAACATCCTCAAAAAATTCCAGAAGATTTGTCAAGCATGATTTCCCTTTCACAAATCCATGCTGACTTGGACCTATCATGTCACCTCTTTCCAAATGCGCTGCTATGACATCGTTAATAATTGATTCCATCATTTTACCCACTACCGATGTCAGGTTGACCGGTCTATAATTCCCTGTTTTCTCTCTGCCTCCTTTTTTAAAAAGTGGGGTTACATTGGCTACCCTCCACTCGATAGGAACTGATCCAGAGTCAATGGAATGTTGGAAAATGACTGTCAATGCATCCACTATTTCCAAGGCCACCTCCTTGCTGACAGGTCCTGGACAAATTTGACTCATTATTTCAACCAGGCATCGGCACTTTCATGGGAACCAAGGGAGTGATTCACATAAACCCGGATGCCAGGCCAGTACACTACAAGGCCAGAGCGGTGCCGTACGTGATGCAGGAAAAGATAGAATGCGAATTGGACCACCTGCTGAGGGAAGGCATCATCTCGCCAGTCGACTTCAGTGACTGGGCGAACCCAATCGTGCCGGTGCTCAAGGCGGATGGGTCGGTCAGGATATGTGGTGATTACAAGGCCACCATCAATCGGGTGTCACTCCAAGACCAGTACCCACTACCGAGAGCGGAGGACCTCTTTCCGACGCTGTCCGGTGGCAAACTTTTTTCAAAATTGGACCTGACCTCAGCTTACATGACCCAGGAGCTGGCGAGTGAGTCGAAGAAGCTGACCACCATCACGACACATAAGGGGTTGTTTGAGTACAACAGATGTCCGTTCGGGATTCGTTCGGCCACCGCGATGTTTCAGCGAAATATGGAAAGCCACCTCAAGTCGATTCCAAGGACGGTGGTTTTTCAAGACGACATCCTTATCACAGGTCGCGATACTGAAGAACACCTCCACAACCTGGAGGAGGTGCTACGCAGACTGGACCGGGTAGGCTGCAACTGAAAAAGGCGAAGTGCGTCTTCTTAGTTCCAGAGGTAGAATTCCTGGGGAGGACGGTAGCAGCAGACGGGATCAGACCTACGGTGTCCAAAACGGAAGCGATCCAGACCCCATAACACGATGGAGCTGGATTCGTTCCTGGGGCTCCTGAACTATTTTGGCAGTTTTCTTCCCAAATTGAGCACGCTGTTAGAGCCACGACACGTGCTCCTACACAAAGGTTGCGATTGGGTCTGGGGGGACAGCCAGGATAGAGCACACAATTTGTTATGCTCCAACAAACTGTTAATGTTATATGACCCGTGTAAGAAACTAGTTTTAACGTGTGATGCATCGTCCTATGGGGTCGGTTGCAGCATGTCAATGCCAATGGTCAGTTACAGCCGGTAGCTTATGCCCCCAGAAGTCTGCCCCGGGCAGAAATGGGCTACGGGATGGTAGAAAAGGAAGCGCTTGCATGTATATATGCAGTAAAAAAAAAATGCGCCAGTACCTGTTTGGCAGGAAATTTGAGCTGGAGACAGATCACAAACCCCTAACGTCCCTTTTGGCTGACAACAAGGCCATAAATGCGAATGCATCGGCCCGCATACAGAGGTGGGCACTTACGTTAGCCGCCTATGACTACACAATTCGGCACAGACCGGGCATTGAAAACTGTGCTGATGCACTCAGCAGGCTACCATTAGCCACCACTGAGGGGGCAGCTGAGCATGATGCTGAGATGGTCATGGCTGTTAAAGCTTTCGAAAGCTCACCTGTGACAGCCCGTCAGATTAAATTCTGGACAAATAAAGACCCGCTACTGTCTTTAGTTAAGAAATGTGACCTGAATGGGGACGTATGGGGCATGCCCTGAGGAGTTTAAATCATTTCATAGGCGCAAGGATGAACTCTCGATTCAGGCCGATTGCCTACTGTGGGGAAACTGAGTAGTCATGCCCCAGAAGGGCAGAGAGGTGTTTATCAGAGAACTTCACAATGAGCACCCAGTCATTGTCATGATGAAGGCAATTGCCAGGTCGCACGTTTGGTCGCCAGGGATAGATGCAGACCTGGAATTTTGTGTTCGCAGGTGCAACACGTGCGCTCAGCTGGGCAACGCACTCAGGGAAGCCCCCCTTAGCTCTGGCCCGCCAAGCCATGGTCACGCATCCATGTGGACTATGCAGTTCCTTTCATAAGAAAATTGTTTTTGGTTGTAGTAGACACCTACTCCAAATGGACTGAGTGTGCCATTTTAAATTCAAGCACATCCTCTGCCATGGTAGAAAGTCTACGGGCAATGTTCACCGCCTATGGTCTACCGGACGTCTTGGTCAGCAACAATGGCCCGTGCTTCATAAGCACCGAATTCCAGGACTTCATGGCAGGCAATGGAATCAACCATGTCAGAACGGCACCGTTCAAGCCGACCTCAAATGGCCAGGCGGAACGAGCAGTGCAGATAATCAAACGGGATGCTCAGAATCCAAGGGGGTTCCCTACAAAGCTGCTTATCACGCCTCCTGTTAGCTAATAGATCCCGACCACACTCGCTCACAGGGGTTCCACCCGCAGAGTTGCTAATGAAAAGGACGCTCAAAACCAAGTTATCCCTTATACACCCTACTATGAAAGAAATTGTTGAGAGCAGGTGTCAGTCACAATGTGACTACCATGACAGGAATGCGAGGGCGCGATGTATTGATGTAAATGATCCCGTTTTTGTCCTTAATTATGCTGCAGGGCCCAAATGGCAGGCACTGTGATTGCCAAAGAGGGGAATAGGGTTTTGGTAGTTAAACTTACCAATGTTTAAATATGCTGAAAACACATGGATCAAACTAAAAGGAGGTTCAGCAACCCCATAGAAGAAGCAGAGGAAGAACATGATGTAGAGTTTACTCCACCACAGGTGACCAAACAGCGGAACCAAGTGGAGGACCGGACCCAACTGGAGGAGAGCCCAGTCACTGTAGGCAGTCCGGACAGGCCTGAGGCACCGCAAACAGCAGACTCTCAGGCCAGCGCCCAACAACCGGAGCCCCAACTCGGGCGCTCTACAAGGGAGCGTAAACCACCAGAGAGACTTAACCCGTGATCCCAATAAGACTTTGGTGATGTCATGTATTCAACTGTCATTGTAACCCATGTATAAGCTGACCTAAGTTGTAAACCTTCAGAACACTGACCACAGGGGGCGAACTTGTGGGAGACACTCCTAAGCTGGACTTTCCAGTATAAAAGGGGAAGCTCCACCCACCGTCTGTCTCTTGAGGTCTTGGTAATAAAGGTAACTGGTCACAGAGTGATCTTCTTTCAAGTATGGGCCTCGTGTGCATTTATACTGTTTAGTAAGGACATATCCCACCAACTGCACCACTAGCCTCTCACACTGCCCAATGCACCACACCTCCATCACTCACCTACCAACAATTTCTGTGAAACAGGACTCATTCCTCACAATCATAACATTACCTCACTCTCACACATTTACCACTCCTGCAAGCCTCACACCCACATCTCACACCATGACAGGCATATCATTCAAACACGTTGCACTACACTCACTGAGGGCGACTTCACACATAAGTTCGGCTGCATACGACTCAGATGAGGTTTTCAATGGGGCAGCCTTCAGAAGAAGGGTGATGGGCATGCACACAGGAACTGCTTGGTGCAATGGCAGGCCTGCCAGAGAGCATCTTGTCACTGTTAAGTAGCATGGAGCAGTCCAGCTCCAAACTTGCACGGTGTTTTGCACAGAGCTTGGAGCCCATAATTTCCAGGATGGAAGTGATGGGGAGATCCATTGGAGCACTTGTGGACCCAACCATGATGCTGGGTGTGATGGGCGATGTCGCAGCTTCCATTGCAGCACAAGCACAAGCGACCCAACATCAGAGTGCTGCAGTGGAAGCTCAGACTGCTCTCGTACAGGCTCAGCTTTTTATTTATTCGTTCCGGGATGTGGGCATTGCTGGCAAGGCCAGCATTTATTGCCCATCCCTAATTGTCCTTGAGAAAGCGATGGTGAGCTGCCTTCTTGAACCACTGCAGTCATTGTGGTGAAGGTACTCTCACAGCGCTGTTAGGGAGGGACTTCCAGGATTTTGACCCAGCGACGATGAAGAAACTGCGATATATTTCCAAGTCAGGACGGTGTGCAACTTGGAGGGGAACTTGCAGGTGATGGTGCTCCCATGCACCTGCTGCCCTTGTCCTTCTAGGTGGTAGAGGTCGTGGGTTTGGGAGGTGCTGCCGAGGAAGCCTTGGCGAGTTGCTACAGTGCATCTTGTAGATGGTACACACTGCAGCCACGGTGCGTCGGTGGTGGAGGGAGTGAATGTTGAAGGTGGTGGATGTGGTGCCAATCAAGCGGGCTGCTTTGTCCTGGATGATGTCGAGCTTCTTGAGTGTTGCTGGTGTTATGTCTTGAATAAAGAGTCAGACTAGATACTGCAAGCTCAAAGTAAGTGTGACCGTAGTCCTTTATTACAGATCTGAGTGCCTCTCCAGCCTGTGAGGCCTGCTTATATACAGGTGGTCCCAAGGGATTGTGGGATCCCTCGGGACTCCAGGGCATAAGCCCTCTGGTGGTTAGACATGGTAATTACAGGCTTACATACATAGCAACACTATCCCCCCCCCCACCCCCCCAAAGTAATAGTGTAACTATTTACAATGGGAGTCGATCTGTGGCCTTCGTTTCCCCGGTTGATAGTCTCGGTGCAAATGCTGGTGTTGGTGAGTCGTTTGTCGAATCTTCGCTGGGCTGCTGCGCAGCTGGCCTTGCTGGTCTGCTGGGGGTGATGGGTTCTGCTTCATGGTCAACCGCTGGTTCAGTTGCCACATGTGTGTGTGTTGGAGGGTCGAAAAAGGTAGAGTCTATTGTGGGTTGTTCTGGATGGTCCGTAAATCTGAGTTTGGTTTGGTCCTGAAGGTGAGTCCATTTGTGAGTTTGACCACAAACACCCTACTCCCCTCTTTGGCCAAAACAGTGCCAGCAATCCACTTGGGACCTTGTCGATAGTTCAACACAAATACAGGATCATTTACTTCAATTTCTCGTGACACATTTGCGCGATCGCGATATGTATTTTGTTGAAGCCGCCTGCTCTCTACCTGTTCGTGTAGATCAGGGTGGACCAATGAGAGCCTTGTCTTAAATGCCCTTTTCATGAGCAGTTCAGCGGGAGGGACCCCAGTGAGCGAGTGGGGTCTTATGTGGTAACTAAAAAGAACTCGGGATAAACGAGTCTGCAGTGAGCCTTCAGTTACCCTTTTCAAGCTCTGCCTGATTGTTTGAACTGCTCGTTCTGCCTAACCGTTGGACGCTGGCTTAAACAGGGCAGATGTGACATGTTTGACCACATTGCGGATCATGAATTCCTTGAATTCGGCACAGGTACAGCAAGGCCCATTTTCACTTACAAGGACATCAGGCAGGCCATGCGTGACAAACATGGCCCATAGGCTTTCAATGATGGCAGCGGATGTGCTTGCCAACATTATCACACATTCAATCCACTTGGAGTACACATCTACAACCACTAAAAACATTTTTCCCAAGAATGGGCCTGTATAGCCGACATGAACCTTAGACCACGGTTTGGCGGGCCAAGACCATAAACTTAGTGGCGCCTCCCTGGGTGCATTGTTTAACTGGGAGTATGTATTAAATTGTGCACACAGGACTCGGTCTGCATCGATACCGGGCCACCACACGTGGGATCTGGCTATCATTATAATACCTGGGTGGGTACTGTGGAAATCACTAATGAAAGTGTCCCTGCCTTTTTTTGGCACAAATACTGGATTACCCCATAGGAGGTAGTCTGCCTGTATAGACATTTCATCTTTGCGCCGCTGGTATGGCTTTATTTCTTCCTGCATCTCTAATGGGGCACTAGACCAACTCCCGTGGAGCACAGTTTTTTTTACTAAGGACAGTAAGGGGTCCTGGCTCATTCAGGTTCTAATCTGTCGAGCGGTAACAGGTGATTGCTCACTATCGAATGCTTCCATGACCAGAACATAGAAACATAGAAAATAGGTGCAGGAGTAGGCCAGTCGGCCCTTCGAGCCTGCACCACCATTCAATAAGATCATGGCTGATCATTCCCTCAGTACCCCTTTCCTGCTTTCTCTCCATACCCCTTGATCCCTTTAGCTGTAAGGGCCATATCTAACTCCCTCTTGAATATATCCAATGAACTGGCATCAACAACTCTCTGCGGTAGAGAATTCCACAGGTTAACAACTCTCTGAGTGAAGAAGTTTCTCCTCATCTCAGTTCTAAATGGCCTACCCCTTATCCTAAGACTGTGTCCCCTGGCTCTGGACTTCCCCATCATCGGGAACATTCTTCCCGCATCGAGCCTGTCCAGTCCCGTCAGAATCTTGTAAGTTTCTATGAGATTCCCTCTCATCCTTCTAAACTCCAGTGTATAAAGGTCCAGTTGATCCAGTGTCTCCTCATATGTCAGACCCACCATCCCGGGAATCAGTCTGGTGAACCTTCGCTACACTCCCTCAATAGCAAGAACATCCTCCTTCAGATTAGGAGACCAAAACTGAACACAATATTCCAGGTGAGGCCTCACCAAGGCCCTGTACAACTGCAGTAAGACCTCCCTGCTCCTATACTCAAATCCCCTCGCTATGAAGGCCAACATTCCATTTGCCTTCTTCACTGCCTGCTGTACCTGCATGCCAACGTTCAATGACTGATGAACCATGACACCCAGGTCTCGTTGCACCTCCTCTTTCCTAATCTGCCGCCATTCAGATAATATTCTGCCTTCATGTTTTTGCCCCCAAAGGGGATAACCTCACATTTATCCACATTATACTGCATCTGCCATGCATTTGCCCACTCACCTAACCTGTCCAAGTCACCCTGCAGCCTTTAGCATCCTCCTCACAGCTCACACCACCACCCAGTTTCGTATCATCTGCAAACTTGGAGATATTACACTCAATTCCTTCATCTAAATCATTAATGTATATTGTAAATAGCTGGGGTCCCAGCACTGAGCCCTGTGGCACTCTACTAGTCACTGCCTGTCATTCTGAAAAGGACCCGTTTATCCCGACTCTCTGCTTCCTGTCTGCCAACCAGTTCTCGATCCACGTCAGTACATTACCCCCAATACCATGTGCTTTGTTTTTGCACACCAATCTCTTATGTGGGACCTTGTCAAAAGCCTTTTGAAAGTCCAAATACACCACATCCACTGGTTCTCCCTTGTCCACTCTACTAGTTACAGCCTCAAAAAATTCCAGAAGATTTGTCAAGCATGATTTCCCTTTCATAAATCCATGCTGATTTGGACCAATCCTGTCACTGCTTTCCAAAGGCACTGCTATTTCATCTTTAATAATTGATTCCAATATTTTCTCCATGACTGAAGTCAGGCTAACCGGTCTATAATTACCCATTTTCTCTCTCCCTCCTTTTTTAAACAGTGGTGTTACATTAGCTATCCTCCAGTCCATAGGAACTGATCCAGAGTCGATAGATTTTTGGAAAATGGTCACCAATGCATCCACTATTTCTATGGCCACTTCCTTAAGTACTCTGGGATGCAGACTTTCAGGCCCCGGGGATTTATCGGCCTTCAATCCCATCAATTTCCCTAACACAATTTCCTGCTTTATAAGGATAACCTTCAGTTCCTCCTTCTCACTAGACCCTCAGTCCCCTAGTATTTCCGGAAGGTTATTTGTGTCTTCCTTCGTGAAAACAGAACCAAAGTATTTGTTTAACTGGTCCGCCATTTCTTTGTTCCCCATTATAAATTCACCTGAATCTGACTGCAAGGGACCTACGTTTGTTTTCACTAATCTTTTTCTCTTCACATATCGATACAAGCTTTGCAGTCAGTTTTTATGTTCCCAGCTAGCCTCCTCTCATACTCTATTTTCCCCTTCCTAATTAAACCCTTTGTCCTCCTCTGCTGTATTACAAAATTCTCCCAGTCCTCAGGTTTGCTGCTTTTTCTGGCCAATTTATATGCCTCTTCCTTGGATTTAACACTATCCTTAATTTCCCTTGTTAGTCACGGTTGAGCCACCTTCCCCGTTTTATTTTTACTCCAGACAGGGATGCACAATTGCTGAAGTTCATCCATGTGATCTTTAAATGTTTGCCATTGCCTATCCACCGTCAACCCTTTGAGTATCCTTTGCCAGTCTATTCTAGCCAATTCACGCCTCATACCGTCAAAGTTACCTTTCCTTAAGTTCAGGACCCTAGTTTCCAAATTAACTTTGTCACTCTCCATCTTAATAAGGAATTCTTCCATATTATGGTCACTTTTCCCCAAGGGGCCTCGCACAACAAGATTGCCAATTAGTCCCTTCTCATTACACATCACCCAATCTAGGATGACCAGCTCTCTAGTTGGTTCCTCGATGTATTGGTTGAGAAAACCATCCCGAATACATTCCAGGAAATCCTCCTCCACCACATTGCTACCAGTTAGATTAGCCCAATCAATATGTAGAGTAAAGTCGCCCATGATAACTGCTGTACCTTTATTGCACACATCCCTTATTTCTTGTTTGATGCTGTCTCCAACCTCACTACTACTGTTTAGTGGTCTGTACACAACTCCCACTAGCTTTTTCTGCCCTTTGGTATTCTGTACCTCCACCCATACTGATTCCACATCATCAAGGCCAATGTCCTTCCTTACAATTGTATTGATTTCTTCTTTAACCAGCAACGTCACCCCGCCTCCTTTTCCTTTCTGTCTATCCTTCCTAAATGCTGAATACCCCTGGATGTTGAGTTCCCGCCTTGGTCACCCTGGAGCCATGTCTCTATGATGCCAATCACATTGTTTCCGTTAACTGCTATCTGTGCATTTAATTCATCCACCTTATTCCGAATACTCCTCGCATTGAGGCACAGAGCCTTCAGGCTTGTCTTTTTAACACACTTTGCCCCTTTAGAATTTTGCTGTAATATGGCCCTTTTTGTTTTTTGCCTTGGGTTTCTCTGCCCTCCACTTTTACTATTCTCCTTTCTATATTTTGCTTCTGACTCCATTTTGTTTCCCTCTGTCTCCCTGCATAGGTTCCCATCCCCCTGTCATATTAGTTTAACTCCTCTCCAACAGCACTTGCAAACACTCCCCCTAGGACATTGGTTCTGGTCCTGCCCAGGTGCAGACCGTTCGGTTGGTACTGGTCCCACCTCCCCCAGAACCGGTTCCAATGTCCCAGGAATTTGAATCCCTCCCTTCTGCACCACTCCTCAAGCCACATATTCATCTGAGCTATCCTGCGATTCCTACTCTGACTAGCACGTGGCACTGGTTGCAATCCTGAGATTACTACTTTTGAGGTCCTACTTTTTAATTTAACTCCTAGCTCTCTAAATTCGTCTCGTAGGACCTCATCCCGTTTTTTACCGATGTCATTGGTACCTATATGCACCACGACAACTGGCTGTTCATCCTCCCTTTTCAGAATGTCCTGCACCCGCTCAGAGACATGCTTGACCCTTTCACCAGGGAGGCAACATACCATCCTGGAGTCTCGGTTGCGGCCGCAGAAACGCCTATCTATTCCCCTTACAATTGAATTCCCGATCACTATAGCTCTCCCACTCTTTTTCCTGCCCTCCTGTGCAGCAGAGCCAACCATGGTGCCATAAACTTGGCTGCTGCTGCCCTCCCCTAATGAGTCATCCCCCTCAATAGTACCCAAAGCAGTGTATCTGTTTTGCAGGGGGATGACCGCAGGCGAGCACTGCTCTTCCTGTTGGTCACTCATTTACTATCTGGCTGTGTACCCTTTACCTGCGGTGTGACCAACTCACTAAACGTGCTATTCATGTCATTCTCAGCATCGTGGATGCTCCAGAGTTCATCCACCCGCAGCTCCAGTGCCGCAATGTGGTCCGTCAGGAGCTGGACGCGGATGCACTTCCTGCATACGTAGTCGTCAGGGACACCGGAAGCGTCCCTGACTTCCCACATAGTACAGGAGGAGCATAACATGTGGCCGAGCTGTCCTGCCATGGCTTAACCCTTAGATAAACTTAAATTGGAAACAACAATGTTAAAAGGTTACTTACTGATATAAAAAGAAGAAAAACTACTTACCAATCACCAGCCAATCACTTACCCCTTGGCTGTGACGTCACTTTTCGTTTTCTTTCTTCTTTTTTGCCTTCTCCCTGTAGCTATACAAGCTGGGCCTTTATAGGCCTCTCCGACCCCGCACTCACGCCTCAGCGACCACGAACTCCCGCTGCCTCTTGCAGCCTTCGTAGGCCTCTGCCGATCCCCGGACTCACGCCTCAGCGACCACCAGAAAGAGCAGAATGGGAGAGGAGGGGAGGATCACCTGGTGTTGACCAGTGAGGAGAAAGGACGGAAAGGTGTTGGCCCCTTCCTGCATTCGGCAAATGATCATGGAGTTACACCACGGCATTAATCATGCCGGGCATAACGCCATGATATCCAATATCTCACGGGATTGGTGGTTGCCGGAAATTGGGCGCGACGTTGCTAAACATTGTCAGCACTGTGTTACATGCACCCAACATAATCCGGGAAAAGTGCACCAGCCCCGCCCACGGGGACCATGGGAAAACATACAGATTGATTTTACTGGGCCCCTAATAAACTCCAGGGAAGGAAGTACTGCTTGGTGATTATTGACCAGTTTACAAGGTGAGTGCAATCATTCGCCACCCACAATTGCACCGCAACCACGGTAGCCCGTGTACTAGCGGAAGAGGTAATTCCTAGATGGGGGATTTCCATCCAGATAGATTCGGACCAAGGGACTCATTTCACATGAAAAGTAATGAAGGAAACTTATAAAATACTGAACATTAAGCAGAAATTCCACATCCCCTACCATCCCCAGAGTTCTGGAATGGTAGAAAGAATGACTAGAACCCTCAATACCTCCCTGAGTAAAGCAATCCAGGGAACCGGACAGGCTTGGCCGGAACTCCTGCCCACGATATTGATGAGACTGCGTGCTAGACCGAACCGCACAACAGGACTCACCCCTAATGAACTAATGACTGGACAAGCAATGACACTCCTTTGGGGAATAGTTCCAGGAGTAGAGGTAGGACCTTTATGTGATAGAATTAGGAAGTATGCGATGGAACTGAGTAAGCAGTTGAAAGGTATGCGACACGAATTGCGAGATAAGCAGGAAGAGGAAGACGAGGATAAAGGAACAAACCTCCCAGCGGTAGTACCCGAGGTGTGGGCAAGGGTAATGATTAGGGTATTACCAGAAAAACCTGGTTTGGCCCTTCGACAGAGCGGACCCTATGAGGTACTGATTAACGGAGACACATGTGCATACGTAAATATGAAAAGAGAGGACCAGTGGAAACATTGGTCCCAGCTGAAAGAATAAGGAGTGGAGGGATGCATTGATAGATGGACTTTTCGGGGGACTAGGATTAATATTTGCAATACTAGGGGTACTTGCCATAATAAAATGGACCTGGGAAAAGTAACATACCCGGAGAAACGATGCAAACAATCCGGTAGAAGTGGAAATGGTAAGAATCTACCTAAAAGCCTGGAATATCCAGGATGTGTTTTATCAACAGAATGAATATAAACGTGATCACCACCACCCTCACAATTCTACAAGTACGAGGAAGAAACTAATAGCCCATCACCCGCCCCAGAGGGAAATACAAGTTGTGACACTCATACAGGAGGAGGAATGATGTTCCTGTGTAAGAGGAGAACTCCATAACAAAAGGGGTCCAAAGCAGGATTAGTAATGAAATAGACGAAGGAAAAAAATACACTTTGGAATACGCCAGAAGATAATCATGATATTTCTAAATTTGACCGATCTAACGATCGTCAGTTTCTGCAGGTCAAAAACAATAAGCATGTATAAAAATCTGACACTGTGGGCCTTAGATGGACTAGAGTCCAAGACCCTGAGGTTTATCACATTAAAAGGGAAGGTTAGACGAAAAAGGGAGATATTAGAAATGATGGGCGCGGGATATGCGGTGGGCATAGCCACGGTAAACGCTATAGATCTCCAGATGGTAGAAGAGCAGGTTGACACACTCACCCAAACCCTAAGAGGGTTCCTGGAAAGGGGAAATGATAATGAGAAAATACAGGCCCAATTGGGAGATGGGGCCAAACAAGAATTGTTACAAGTGGCCCACACACTAAGGGATCATGCCAAGACAATTAACTTAATAAACGCGAACCAAAAGTAAAATAGCGAAAGCGGACAAAATGCCGCAGTATGCGCTGGGTATGGAGCATGGATGATAAATGCAGTAGAACGTAACTTAGAACATCTACAAAATGAGGAGGTCCCAGATTGGATAACCAATGATGTATTCAGGGAATGGATCTTGAGAAAAAGGGAAACAGAGGCCTGCGAAATCAGGCGAAACAGCCAGGCATGGGTTCCTAAAACTAAATGTGTAACTGGTCATCAGAATATAATCGGATTCGTACTGTCACTACCACAATACGATGTGACCAAGGGAAACCTCCTGTATAAAGTTGACAATATAGGAGAAATAAGAAACCAAATACAGGTCAGATACCACAAACTGCACTTATTAAGAAGGGAGATGATACCAAGGGTGCGTGCATTAAATATTGTTATAAGAATAACCAGGTTGTTTTGTGCTGAGAACATCCCAAATTTGATCAAGATGACTGTGGGTACAGCCGCACAGAAGGATGCATCCTGAGCATAACCCTGCTGATGCTGGATTTCGAGACAACAGCAGCATCACAAAATAATGGGCAATGGTGTGTCAGCACCACAGCCACTAACATGACTGTGGAAGGAGTAACGCACTTCCCCATCACTACCACCGACTTTTGCTTTATGACCAGAGAAGAGTTTAATATTCAGGGACACATTATATACCCAGAATTAAAAGAAGAAACTATCAGTGGAATGGTGGTAGACACTATAAAGATGGGGTACAAGGGCTTCAAAGAGCCTCAGGGAAAACCCATTCCCAAACTAAGCGAGGAATAGACAGCGTTGGAGAAGAGTGTCCGTGAGCAATGACAAAAATACATCATCCTGATGAAGGAGATTGTTGAGCTACAAAAGGACACAAAGAAAGTGCTGGCCAATCAACCCTGCTATACACGACTATGGGATTTTGGACTTAATGTTCATGTACACCCTTGGATAAGAATTATATCACATGTATTAGTGATACTGCAGATGTTGATTGTACTTATATTACTGTTTGAATGGTGCTTTAGATGTAAGAGGAGAAGGATGAAAGCGCTGGTAAAAGCCGCTCAGAAATCCAAAAGGAAGCCTTTGCTGAAAGTAAGTAACAGGGAGATGAACCAAACCAAGACGAATACCTGATATGAGTCGTGAGTGTCCCAATCCTATCGCCTGATCAACAAAATCGGGGCGGGAGATACACGAGTCTAGTAAGATAAAAAGATTGGTTACGGTGGGTTAATAGAATAACCATGTGACCAAAGGGGGGATTGAAGCGGGAATTAAAGAGTTAAACATGTTTTAGATTAGGAAGGCAAAAATACAATTTGCTGATGTGTCGAAATTGGCAGGTGCAAATGTAGGATAATGGTACAATTCCTGTTATTCAGAGCTAATGTCATAGGCCTACAAAGTAGTTTCCTGTTGTTATTCAGAACTAAGAAATAGATTCCTATTGTTATTCAGAATTAAGAGATAGATTCCTGTTATTGGCAGGAGACAGGATACAGGATACATATGTTCATACCCAAGGAGGATGTGAAACAATTAGCAAAGTTAAACTTGAAGAATCTGTAACAAAGCGAATAAAAATTGTCACGCGGTAGAAAGACTGACCAATGATAATGTAAATGATGACTTTGCAAAGAATTCTGTATAAAAGAAACAGCTCCTGAAATATTAGACGAGAATGGTTTGGAAGGTAACCAGTTAAGGAACTGGTCTAGCCCGTGTCTCCTATGATCAAGCAATTAAACAATTATTTTCTCCACAACAGGTCTGTGTTGAGTGTCTTTGTCATACTCCACATCACACCTTCAGGTTCTGCAGGTGCTCGACGGTGTCCCGACCTGTAACCAAGATGTCATCCTGGAAGACCACGGTGCGCGGGACCGACTTCAGCAAGCTTTCCATGTTCCTCTGGAATATCGCCGCGGCCGATCGAATCCCAAAAGGGCATCTGTTGTAAACGAAAAGACCTTTGTGCATGTTGATGCAGGTGAGGCCCTTCGATGATTCCTCCAGCTCCTGCGTCATGTAGGCCGAGGTCAAGTCCAGCTTCGTGAACGTTTTCCCTCCCGCCAGCGTCGCAAATAGGTCATCTGCCTTTGGTAGCGGGTATTGATCCTGCAGTGAGAAACGATTGATAGTTACTTTGTAATCACCACAGATTCTGACGGTGCCATCTCCCTTGAAGACTGGCCCACTCATTGAATTCGATTGGCGAAATGATGCCCTCTCGTTGTAGCCTGTCCAGCTCGATCTCCACCCTCTCTCTCAACATGTAAGGTTGTGATGGATTGGTCGCGCCCCCGGAATCAAATGGATCTGCACTTTCGCTCCTTGGAACTTCCCGATGTCTGTTTTGAACAGTGCAGGGAACTTGCTTAGGACCTGGTCACATGAGGTGTCATCGATGAACAAAAGTGCTCGGACATCATCCCAGTTCCAGCATATCTTTCCCAGCCAGCTCCTGCCAAACAGCGTGAGGCTATCGCCCGGTACCACCCAGAGTGTTAAATTGTGCACCGCTCCATCGTAGGAGACCTTTACAGTAGCACTGCCAATTACGGGAATCAGTTCCTTTGTGTACATTCTGAGTTTGGTATTAATGGGAGTCAGGACTGGCCTTGAAGCCTTGTTGCACCACAACTTATCGAAAGTCTTTTTACTCATTATGGACTGGCTTGCGGCCGTGTCCAGCTCCATGGACACTGGGAGTCCATTTAATTCAGCCTTCAGCATTATCAGGGGAAACTGTGTGCACCCTGTTGTAGGCATTAGGCACCTGCTGAATATATCAAAACACTAGGCATTAGGTACCTGCTGAATATATCTAAACTCATATAAGTTTAAAGTGGCCACATATAAAATGGCTGCCCAAGCATGATGGGTACTCAGTTAGTCAAGGAATGAACTGGGGCTGACCGAGCAATGACCCTGTGAGGCCCACTACCGGGAATGCCTTAGCTCACTCACTTGAGACAAGATAACTATAAATGAACCATTATAATACCTGATGTGCAATATCCTTTGACTAAGGACTTCACACAGCAGAGCCCGAGGAACAGAGATAAGGGGGGGGGGCCCACCTCACATAATGAGATCATTAATCAGCCCGAGCTGACAAAAACCGAACATACAGCCCCTGAGATATCAGGAGAATTCTATTGGGTTAAAGAAACCTATATGTAATCTATAATCAGTATGATTGGATTGTGTCCAGCCGAAGTGGGCTGAGTAACTGTAAAGAACTATTGTAAAACATATAAATATCGCTGAGTTTCTTTGTTCGTCGGAGAGAAGTACCTGGATCCAGTCCTGAGGCTTCCTCCCCGCTAGAGAAAATAAAGGCCGTATTGGCGTTGGAACTGACTCTGAGTGTTGAGTGATTCTTCCGAGAAAACATTCACGCTAACACACCCCATATACCTCTGCCTCCTCGGTCTGAGGCTCTGGTTCATCATGATCCTCCATGGATCTGTCCTCCTCTGCAACATGGTGGTTTGCAGGATTAGCAGGGCTTGCAGCTCGCCTGCACATACGTTGGAGGTGTCCCATTGTTCCACAGCCCTTGCAAATGTATCCTTTGAAGCGACATGAATGGAATTGATGATCACTTCTGCAACGCCAACAAGGTGTTAATTGCCTTGTATTCACCACCCTTGATGGCGGACTCTGAGTCATCTGTGGATGTGCAGCTTCAGGCGTATAAGTCCTGCTATGTGCATTTCAATTCAAAAACAACGTTACTTTGTTCACAGTACTTGCAGCAGCACTAGTGTGCTGGGAAATTTGTTTGGTATTGTCACTGGTGGCGATAAACGCCTGGGCTATCGCTATGGCTTTACTCAAGATTGGGGTCTCTACAATCAAAAGTTTGCGAAGTATTACTTCATGGCCAATGCCAAGTACAAAGAAGTCCCTGAGCATATGCTCCAAGTGTCCTTCAAATTCGCAATGTCCTGCAAGGTGCCTTAGCTCGGCGACGTAGCTCGCCACTTCTTGGCCTTTAGACCTCTTGTACGTGTAGAACCGATACCTCGCCATCAGAATGCCATTTAGATGCTCCTGGACCAGTGTGCACAACTTATCGTATGACTTGTCTGTGAGTTTTTCTGGAGCAAGCAGGTTTTTCATGAGGCCATATGTTGGTGCCCCGCAAATGGTGAGGAGGATCATCCTTCATTTGGCAGTGTTCCCTTCTTCCAGCTTGTTGACCACGAAGTATTGGTCAAGTCGTTCCATGAAGGTTTCCCAATCATCTCCCTCTGAAAATTTCTCCAGGATGCCCACAGTTCTCTGCATTGTTGTGTTGGGGTTAGTCATCTGTATCTCGTCGCCAGTTGTTATGTCTTGAATAAAGAATCAGCCTAGATATTGCAAGCTCAAAGTAAGTGTGACCGTAGTCCTTCATTACAGATCTCAGAGTGCCTCTGCAGCCTGTGAGGCCTCCTTATATACAGGTGCTCCCAAGGGATTGTGGACTCCGGGGTTAAGCCCTCTGGTGGTGAGACATGGTAATTACAGGTTTACATACATAACAGTTGGAGCTGCACTCATCCAGGCAAGTGGAGAGTATTCCATAACACTCCTGACTTGTGCCTTGTAGATGGTGGAAAGGCTTTGGGGAATCAGGAGATGAGACACCCAGCCTCTGACCTGCTCTTGTTGCCACGGTAATTATGTGGATGGTCCAGTTAAGTTAAGCCATGCAAGCTCAGACTGCTCCCATGCAGGCTCAGCTTCCGGCCATGCAAGCTCAGATAGCTATCATCATGGCTGTGTTTAAGAGTGTGGAAAGGGCTTGCAGGGTGTCACAGTAGTCCAGCAATCTATCCTGCAACAGATGGCTAGGAATGCTGAGGCGCTGCCCCGGGGGAATGGCAGTCGCTCCATGGAGCAAGAACTTGCTGTCCTCTCTCAGGATGACAGCATTCGTACTTCCACCGCTGCCACGCCACCAATGTCATTGCCGTTGCCTATCAGCCAGCCAGCCCAGGCTACTGCTGCCCATGCCAAAGTGGTGCTGTCCACAGCCGGGCCTTCTAAGCCCAGAGTTGCTCAAGGCCATTTGCAGTGTCCCCCATGGAACATCAGCAGCCTTTCACCAGCCATGCTGCAACTACTAGGGTAGCACTACGTAGGAGCTAGAATAGGCAAAGGAACAAGAAGGACAGACACTAAGTGAATGCACAAGTGTGATTTGTCAACTTTGTTATGTAAGATTATAAATAATCATCTAAAAATTATGTTTGGAATGCTTGTTTTGTGGTGGCTTTCATTTCAGCTTTGTGCTCAAGAGAATGCTATGCTGTTCCGTGACACAGGAATGGTAAGGCGGTGAACTGATGAACAACGATGATCTGGGATTTCATTCATTGGAACCAGACTCTAATGAGCCTGTCCAGAACGGGGATTTGATGGCTGCCTCATCCCTTCCTCCTTCTCCTTCTCTTGGTCCTCCTCTTGGTCCTCTTCTCCTGAGGTGGCCATGGTACCCATGGTGGCAATGGCTGCACCGTCATGATGGACAAGTTGTGGAGGATGTGCAGCCTCGTCCTGAGGCCCCCACCTTTACAGAAACCAGTCTTCAGCCAATTCAATTCACTCCACATGATATCAAGAAACGGCTGAGCGCACTGAATACAGCAAAGGCTATGGGCCCCGACAACATCCTGGCTGTCGTGCTGATGACTTGTGCTCCAGAACTAGCCGCGCCTCTAGCCAAGCTGTTTCAGTACAGCTACAACATTAGCATCTATCTGACAATGTGGAAGACTGCCCAGGTATGTCCAGTCCACAAAAAGCAGGACAAATCCAATCCGGCCAATTACCGCCCCATCAGCCTACTCTCAATCATCAGCAAAGTGATGGAAAGTGTTGCCAACAGTGTTATCAAGTGGCACTTACTCATCAAAACCTGCTCACCGATGCTCAGTTTGGGTTCCGCTAGGACCACTCAGCTCCAGACCTCATTAAACTTTGGTCCAAACATGAACAAAAGAGCTGAATTCCAGGGGTGAGGTGAGATTGAGTGCCCTTGACATCAAGGCAACATTTGGCCAAGTGTGGCATCAAGGAGCCCTCGTAAAATTCGTCAATGAGAATCGGGGAAAACTCTCCACTGGCTGGAATCATATCTAGCACAAAGGAAGATGGTTCTGGTTGTTGGAGGTCAATCATCTCAGCCCTAGGACATGCTGCAGGAGTTCCTCAGGGCAGTGTCCTGGGCCCAACCATCTTCAGCTGCTTCATCAACAACCTTCCCTCCATCATAAGTTCAGAAGTGGGGATGTTCGCTGATGATTGCACAATGTTCAGTTCCATTCGCAACTCCTCAGATAATGAAGCAGTCCATGCCAGTAAGCAGCAAGACCTGGACGACATTCAAACTTGGGCTGATAAGTAGCAAGTAACATTCGCGCCACACAAGTGCCAGGCAATGACTATCTCCAACAAGAGAGAGTTTAGCCACCGCCCTTGACATTCAAAGGCATTACCATCGCCAAATCCCCCACCATCAACATCCTGGGGGTCACCATTAACTCGACGACCCTTCGTCAGAACTGGCGAATGTTCGAAAAGAACACATTCTTAAGAAGCACTGAAAGGGGGAGGGGAAGAAAGAACAAAAAGCAAGGTCTGTGATAGGGTGGAAGGCAGGAGAGATTAGAGAGACAAAAGGGATGATGGGCCGAATTGAAATGGTAATGACAGGAGTTAGAAAAAGGTTAGTCTAGATAGGGTGTGAATGGCGGAATAATGACCAGCTACCATTGGAGACAAAGAGAAAAAAGAAACAGGCTCTGGAGGGGCGGGAGGTGGGGTAGGAGAGAATGGAGCCAAAGATTGGCAGTGGTTATGCTCTGAAATTATTGAACTCGATGTTGAGTCCAGAAGGACTGTAAAGTGCCTAAACGAAAGATGAAGTGCTGTTCCTCGCACTTGCATTGAGCTTTGTTGAAACAGTGCAGGAGGCCGAGGACAGAGAGGTCAGAGTGGGAATGGAGTGAATAATTAAAGTGACGGGCAACCGAAAGCTCAGGGTCACACTTGCAGACTGAACAAACGGAGGTGTTCCGCAAAGCTGTCACCCAATCTGCACCCAATGTAGAGGAGACCACATCCTGAGCAGCGAATACAGTATACTAAATTGAAAGAAGTACAAGTAAATTGCTGTTTCACCTGGAAGGAGTATTTGGGGCCCTGGATAGTGGGAAGGGAGGAGATAAAAGGGCAGGTGTTGCATCTCCTGCGCTTGCACAGGAAGGTGCCATGGGAAGGGGAAGGGGAAGGGGTTCTGGGGGTGACTGCGGAATGGACCAGGGTGTCGCGGAACGGTCCCTTCGGAATGCTGAGAGGGGAGGGGAGGGGAAGTTGTGATTGGTGGTGGGATCATGCTGGAGGTGGCGAAAATGGCGGAGGATGATCCGTTAAATGTGGAGGCTGGTGGGGTGAAAGGTGAGGGCAAGGGGAACCCTTCCCCTCCCTCTCAGAACCACGACAGGGTTCCCCTTGTCCTCAGATGCTGCCTGACCCGCTGAGATTTCCAGCATTATATATTATATAAGAGCAGGTCTGAGATGGGTTATTTTGTGGTGATTGTCTCACCTCCTTACTCCCCAAAGT
This sequence comes from Pristiophorus japonicus, assembly GCF_044704955.1. Taxonomy (NCBI): domain Eukaryota; kingdom Metazoa; phylum Chordata; class Chondrichthyes; family Pristiophoridae; genus Pristiophorus; species Pristiophorus japonicus. The sequence continues at coordinate 347,528,290 of NC_091977.1, forward strand.
CTTTCCACTATCTACAAGGCAAACATTAGGAGTATTTGTGGAATACTCTCCACTTGCCTGGATGAATGCAATAACAACAACACTCAAGAAGCTCAACACCATCCAGGACAAAGCAACCTGCTTTATTGGCACATCATCCACCACCTTAAACACTCACTCCCTCCTCCACCACCAGCGCACCGTGGCTGCAGTGTGTACCATCTACAAGATGCACTACAGCAACTCGCTGTTGGGGTAAAAAGAAGACTTCTCTTCTTCAAGGTGGACTTCCTGATTTAAGAAATCGACACCTGCCCATATCCCCGCCCGTATAGTGACCACGGAATCACTCAGACGAAACCTCGGTTCAACCAGTTTTTATTCAAGCATACAGGGGAAGTGTTCACAGATGAACCTTCTAAGAACAAAGGTTTTACATCTACAGTTATACAGTTTCCGAGGTGTGCGACCCTCCTACAAAACCACCGATTGGCCTACTGCTATCAACGAAGTTACATCAGACTGGCTCTGAGTGGTTCCCCCCACCTGTCCATTTCCCATCACGTCACCCTTCCAGAATGTGTTATTCAGTGGTGTCAACTTTGCCTCAGTTCCTCATGATGTGTGAATTAACCTTGCTTCCCAGATTTTGATATCTTATTCCCAAATATCCCTTCAGATGTTGCTACAATAGACTGTTGACTCCCTCCTGTCCTTAGTGGATTCAGTACTGAATGTAAGCTTCACTCAGTCTGTATTAAGGTTAACACAAGAGATGGTTCATTAACCATCAAGCTTTGCTGCGTAGTAAGCTTTGCTGCTTCTCCTTCTTAAAACCCATTGTGAGCGCGTGTATAAGCATGCTTTACATACAATTGGTCAATTTATGATATATTACAATCCCTACCGCAAGGTAGAGGAACTCCCGATTCCTCAGAACCTCCTAATACGAATAAGCCCTACAATCTGGACATGTGTCAGATCAATTCACTACCTTCAGTGTCCACTTTAGTGACTGTCTGTCTGTCTACTCCCACTTTAGTGACTGTATTTTATCCCCTTACACTCGCTTCTTCAGCAGCATCTCCCAAACCCACGACCTCTACCATCTAGAAGGACAAGGACAGCATAAGCATAAGAACACCATCACCTGCAAGTTCCCCTCCAAGTTACACACTATCCTGACTTGGAAATATAACACCATTCCTTTGTCGTCGCTGGGTCAAAGTCCTGGAACTCCCTAACAACACTGTGGGAGTATCTTCACTACATGGACTACAGCGGTTCAAGAAAGTGGCTCACCACCAACTTCTCAAGGGCAATTAGGGATGGGCAATAAATGTTGATCTTGCCAACGACGCCCACATCCTATGAACAAATTTTTAAAAACCATCACGAAATGGGACACCCACTCTGGCGTGTACTGGAGAGCTCCTCCTAAGCGGTCAAGGCAGCGGAACCATTACTTGAATACCCCAATGCTCTGCTCGATGATATTCTTCATGGCAGCATGGCTGCCATTATATGATTACTGTCCATTGCAGAGGGGAGTCAGCGGATTTGGGTAAAAATAAACAGAGTGTAACAGGAAGCGACAGAGAGTTTAATGGTAGCAGTGTAGTAGAGAATGCCAATGATGATAAAAAATTAAATTAAAGGCTCTTTATCTGAATGCACAAAGCATTCGTAACAAGATAGACGAACTAGTGGCACAAATAGAGATAAATGGGTTTGATCTAATAGCCATTACAGAAAAGTGGTTGAAAGGTGACCAAGGTTTAAACTAAATGTTCCAGCAAAGTTGATGTTTCGAAAAGACAGGCAGATTCGTAAAGCGGTGGGGGGGGCGGGGGGAGAGGAGGGGGTAGCCCTGATAATAAAGGATAATATAAGGACAGTAGAGAGAAAGGATCTCGGCTCAGAAGATTAGGAAGTAGAATCAGTATGGGTGGAGATAAGAAAGAAAGAAAGGCTTTGATTTATATAGCGCCTTTCACAACCACCGGATGTCTCAAAACGCTTTGAAGTACTTTTTGAACTGTAGTGGGAAACGCGGCAGCCAATTTGCGCACAAGCAAGTTCCCACAAACAGCAATGTGATAATGACCAGTTAATTTGTTTTTTTGCTATGTTGATTGGAAATAACAATGGGCAGAAAACACTGGTGGGAGTAGTATATAAGCCCCCCTAACAGTAGCTATACCAGTGGACAGAATATTAATCAAGAAATAGTAGGAGTTTATAACAAAGGTAATGCAATAATCATGGGGGACTTGAATCTTCATATAGACTAGACAAATCAAATTGACAAAGGTAGTCTGGAGAACGAGTTCATGGATTGCTTTCAGGACAGTTTCCTAAAACAATACCTCATGGAACCAACCAGGCAACAAGCTATTTTAGATCTTGTATTGTGTAATGACACAGGGTTAATTAGGAATTTCATAGTAAAGGATCCTCTGGGGCAGAGTGATCATAATACAATAGAATTTCACGTTACGTTTGAGAGTGATTTGCCTAAGTCCGAAACTAGGGTCTTAAACTTAAATAAAACCAATTACATAAGTATGAAGGGTGAGTTGGCTGAAGTAGATTGGAAAAATAGATTAAAAGGTATGGCAGTAGAAAAGCAGTGGCTAGCAGTTAAAGAAATATTTCAAAATTCTCAACAAAAATACATTCCATTGAGAAACAAACTCCACAGGAAAAGTGATCCATCCGTGGCTAACTAAAGAAGTCAAGGATAGCACTGGATTGAAAGAAGAAGCTTAAAATGTTGTGAAGAATTGTAGTAAGCCTGAGGATTGGGAAAGTTTCATAAACCAGCAAAGGATGACCAAAAAATTTATAAAAAGGGAAAAAAATAGACAGAGAAAACTAGCAAGAAATATAAAAACAGATTGTAAGAGCTTCTACAAGTATGTAAAAAGGAAGAGAGTAGCGAAAGTAAATATTGGTCCCTTAGAGGCTGAGTCATGAGAAATGATTAAGGGGAATAAGGAAATGGCAGAAACATTAAACAAATATTTTGTATCTGTCTTCACAGTAGAAGACGCAAAAAGCATACCTAAAATGAGGGGGAACCAAGGGTCTAATAAGGGTGAGGAACTTAATATAATTAATATAAGTAGAGAAAAAGTACTAAAGAAACTAATGGTCCTACAAGCCGACAAATGCCCTGGACCTGATGGTCTGCATCCTAAGGTTCTAAAAGAGGTGGTTGCAGAGATAGTGGATGTATTGGTTTTGATCTTTCAAAATTCCTTAGATTCTAAAACGATTCCAGCAGATTGGGTAGCAAATGTAGCACTGCTATTCAAGAAAGGAGGGAGAGAGAAAACAGGGAAGTACAGGCCAGTTAGCCTGACATCAGTCATTGGGAAAATGCTGGAATCCATTGTTAAGGAAGTGGTATCAGGGCACTTAGAAAATCAGAACATGATCAGGCAGAGTCAGCATGGTTTTATGAAAGGGAAATCAGGTTTGACAAATTTATTAGAGTTTTTTGAGGATGTAACGAGCAGAGTAGATAAAGGGGAACCAGTGGATGTAGTATATTTGGATTTCCAAAAGGCATTCGATAAGATGCCACATAAAAGGTTATTACATAAGAACATAAGAAATCGGAGCAGGAGTAGGACATTTGGCCCGTCGAGCCTGCTCCGCCATTCAATAAGATCATGGCTGATCTGATCCTGGCCTCAACTCCACGTCCTCCCATAATCCTTGACTCCTTTATCATTCAAAAAAATCATTACACAAGATAAGGGATCATGGGAGTGGAGGTAATGTATGGATCAATGATTGGTTAAAGGACAGAAAACTGAGATAAACGGGTCTTTTTCAGGTTGGAAGGCTGTAACTAGTGGGGTGCCGCAAGGATCATTGCTGGGGCCTCAACTATTTACAATCTATATTAATGACTTAGATAAAGGGATCGAGTGTAATGTATCCAAGTTTGCTTATGATACAAAACTAGGTGGGACAGTAAGCTGTGAGGAGAACATAAAGAGTCTGCAAAGGATATAGATAGACTAAGTGAGGAGGCAGTAAGGTGGCAGGTGGCGTATAATGTAGGGAAATGTGAAGTTATTCACTTTGGTAGGAAGAATAGAAAAACAGAATTTTTTTTAAATGGAGAGATACTTTTAAATGTTTGTGTACAGAGAGATTTGGGTGTCCTTGTGCAAAAAACACAGAAGTCTAGCATGCAGGTACAGCAAGCATTAAGGAAGGCAAATGGCGTGTTGTCCTTTATTGCAAGGGGGTTAGGGTATGAGAGTAAGGATGTCTTGCTACAATTGTACAGTTCTGGTCTCCTTATCTAAGGAAGAATATATTTTCCTTGGAGGTGGTGCAATGGAGGTTCACAAGATTGGTTCCTGGAATCAGAGGACTGTCTTATGATGAGAGATTGTGTAGAATGGGCCTATAATCTCTGGAGTTTAGAAGAATGATCTCATTGAAACCTACAAGATTCTGAATCGGATTGACAGGGTAGATACGGAGCGGTTGTTTCCCCTGGCTGGAGTGTCTAGAACTAGGGGCCACAGTCTCAGGATAAGGGGTAGGCCATTTAAGACCGAGACATGGAGGAATTTCTTCACTCAGAGGGTTGTGAATCTTTGTAATTCTCTGCCCTAGAGGGCTGTGGATGCTGAGTCTTTGAATATATTCAAGGCTGAGATAGATAGATTTTTGGAGTCAAGGGGAATCAAGGGATATGGAGATCAGGTGGGAAAGTGGAGTTGAGGTCAATGATCAGCCATGATCTGATTGAATGGCGGAGCAGGCTCGAGGAGCCATATGGCCTACTCCTATTTCTTATGAGCCAGGTGTACAGCGGATAACCCTTGTCTCAGAGTAGCCACTCTCGGGTTCGGTGTGGTTCTGGAAAATTGCTGGCACAATGGACTGGTGGAAAGCATCATGACTGCTGCCAGGATACAGGGCATTCACCATTAGAAACATAGTCACACACCAAATGGCAGAATGGCAATGGTGGGAACAGGAATTGCCACTCTGAGAGGACAGCAGGATTATTGCCCCACTGACTCGCTGCCACTCTCCCAGGGCAGCGCTTCAGCATTCCTAGCAATCTGTTGGAGCACAGATTGCTGGACTGCTGCGACACGCTGCAAGCCCCTTTCAACATTGGTAAACCCAGCCATGATGGCACCAGTCTGAACTTGGGTGACAGCAAGCTGAGACTGCATGACAGCGGTCTGAGCTTGGATGGCACCAAGCTGGGACTTTTTGAAAGCGGTCTGCGCTTCCATTGCAGCACTAAGATGTTGGGTCGCGTCCACCTGAGCTGCAATGGCATACAGCATCATGTTTAGGTCTCTGAGAGTGTTCCATCATTTCCAGCCATGAAATCCAACCTCTGCACAGAGCCCCATGCAATGTTGAAAGCGAACTCCTCCATGCTCCTTGATATTGCCAAGACACACTCTGGCATGCTTGACATTGTACCTAGCAATTCGGTGTGCATGCCCATCCCCCTTCTTCTGAAGACTGCCCCATCGAGGTCCTTATCAGAGTCCTGTGCAGCAGAACTCGTACGTGAACTCGCCCACTGGGGAACTGGCCCCCGAGCTACCCTTTCCCCCTGGCCTTGCTGCAACCCACTCGTACCCAGTGCCTCACCCTTTGCAGATCCTGCTTCTACACTAGCCTCTAAAGTACACAGTGCCAGTTTCTGAGCGGGCGTCTGTGAGTGACAGATGCAGTGACGCTGTGTCGTCGTCTTCTCCCCCCTCACTCTCCTGCATTGCCTCAGGGACAGGCTGCTCGGGTGCTTGGTCTTGATTCACTGAAAGCAGAAAGGCACAAGAGTTGAGTTATGGTGAGGGGAGAGCGGGTAGAACAAGATTTGCATGTATACAGCATCAGCAGATTGATAGTAAGAAGAGGGATGTGAGAAGAAGGATTAGGAATGAGCATACTGTTGTTGTGCCCATGGGCTTTAACCTCATCGGTTGCCACGGCCTACATTATCTGCTGCCCAATGATCTCCAGCACTCTCTCCTCCAGTTGGCTGAGGTTGTGGATGGCAGCCTGCCCTGGCCTGTCTGCCACTGCTCTCTCTGATTATGCGCAACCTTGGCCTGCGAGAGAAAGAGAAGTGTGTGTGTGAGTATGGTGCAATGTGTTTGGGTGATGTGCCTGCCATGGTTGAATAGCCGTCAGTGTGTGTAATGTGTGAGATGTGGGTGTAAATGTTGCAGCAGTGGTAAGGTTGTGAGGATGAAGTGAAGCGATGATTGTAAAGTCTGAGTGGTGATAAGTAGAAATTGTTGGTAGGTGAGTGATGGGGTTGTGGTGCATTGAGCAGTGTGTGAGGCTTGTAGTGCAGATGGTTGGATATGGCATTTATTGAAGCCTTCACTCACCTTGACATGCCATATGAGGTCATTAAACTTTTTTCGACACTGGATGGCCGACCTTGGCATCACTGTGCTGGCCGTCACATAGGCGGCTATTCCCCACTAGAGGTTTCGAGAGATGTGTGGCGAGGGCTTCCTGCCAGTATGTGGGAAGAGGATAGCCTATCTCCTCTCCATGGCCATGACCAGTGCCTCAAGAGCTGTGTCTGAGAATCTGCGGGCTCTCTCCCTGTGCTGAGGCTCAGCTATGTGTTTGCACTGCCGTCTTCTTCCAACTGAAGTTGTGAGTGGCTTGACAATGAGGTGCTGCAGTATCAATGAACCTCCCCTTTAAGTACTGATTAAAGCCTGTGCAAAACATGACAGGTTGTAAGAGAAAATTGGCATTAGGGGTATAAGCGAAATAAGGTTTAAAGTGCCGGCTTCTACATTGGCTCAGCAAAAGGGGCAGAAGGTCTGTGGCTGACCTCACATTCTATCAAATTTCAGCACCAAGGACCCAGAGGCCTCTGATTCAACATTGATGTACCAAAACACCAGATAACATTAAGGTACGTCTAGTCCGACAAGATAAGACTCTGTGAAAAGATCCGAAACAGACTTTTAGGCACTACGTACGATCAGCAAATTCTAACCCAACGAGGTCATCCCAATTAAGGTCTAAAAGTTGCCTTGAGATCTTGGTCTGTCAATCCAAAATATTACTAATAAGGTAACCCAATTAGAGATCGAGGGAGGTCGTACCGGGGGGCGAAAGGATCTACGAAATGTATAAATGATGTACAATTTTGCTATTCAGGGAACATCTCCACTCACAGGCGGCTGTGGTGAGAGGTGTTCCTGGACATTCGTAATTAAAAATCGTTATACCTTGCCACCCATTTCCATCTACTACTTCGTGGGTCGCTACGTGTGTTAGGACGAGCATCGACCCTTTATATCAAAGGGCCCGCTCGTGGGAAGAGAAGCCTTCCCATTTTCCCCTTCAATTTGGTGCTGTGAGCAGAGTACAAGAACTTCCCGAACGGAACAATGATCCAGCTGTTGGGGTGAGTATGTTTCATTTCCCACCTTCAAGTTAGAGCTGTGGCATTGTAAACTGGGAGGGAAGGACATCTGTACAAAGAACCATCTGTAGCAGGTCCCAGAGCGTCGGAGACAGAGGAGAGGGATGATCTAGGGGTGGGAGGGGGTTAAAAGGCATACTCTGATACTCTGTGTAGTAAGCACGGCAGAGCAAGGGTACGACGCAAGGGAAGACATATGGACGAGACGTATTGATCCAAGTGGTACGAGCGCACGGCGCAGAGGCGAGACATATTGACCTGGAAGCGTGGCAGTTCGGGTGTACGGCGCAAAAGGAAGACATATAGATGACATCCCTGCAGAGACGAGACATATTGACCCAGAAGCGTGACAGTACGAGTGTACGGCGCCAAAGGGAGACATATAGACGATGTCCTACATCTCAAACACGAATTAAAGGGAATGCCCAAGACCCCTACACCTTCCCCAAAGTAAGATGGGTAACCCGGCTAGTAAAAAGGCGAATAAAACCAATGGTGGGATAGTTAGACCAAACACAAGGTTGAAATGGCCCAAGTAATTATCCTTACCTGTTACCGGGAACAGGCAAAATAAATAGATACCCACACTGAATTGATTCAGGAATGAAAAACTAAAATAACGGAATTAGAAAAGGCTGTAAAGGAGAACGGACAAACCCTACAGTGCGCATCAGCAACACCCGACCTAAAAATAACCCCCCCAGTACCCCAAATATACCCCTCCCTGAAAGAGGTACAGGCAGGGGAGCCCCAAGATAATAACGGAACCCAGGAAGGGCCCCCGGCATATGACAGGTACGTACAGGCAGCTCCTGTACATACTACCACCGTCCCTACACATGGGCAGCAACCCGGTCACGTCACCATACAAGAAGTTCCCCTCACCCCGCATGAGAGACAGACACTGCTAAAAGATTTACCCACCCCCAAACCAAATAGCAGGAATACAGAATTCTGGCAAAAGGTTGAGGAAATGTTGGATGCACATAATCTAACCCGAGGAGACGTACACGGTCTGGTAAAGGCCAAAACCAGTAATGTAAACTGGCAAAGGGCTACCCAATCCGTGCAAAACGGCAACTGGATGACGATGGGAAACCCGATGCGAACTACGGCACAGCGGATACTAGACCTCAGCACAGAATGGATGAATATTGGGGACCAATAAGAACTGATAAATGGAGCAGGATATTAAAAGTAATCCAAAAACTGAACGAAACTGTAGGGGAACATGGAGAGCAGAAATGGCTCGAGTACAAGGACCACTCCGGTGCTAACAACCCCGATAAAGAGGCTGCGGCATTTTTAGAAATATTTAAGGGTGGACTGGGGGAGGCGCATCAAAAAATAATTAAGCTGGGATTCAAGATAGGAGATGATTATGATGAAATCTCAGAATGGGCACAAATCGTGGAGAAATTAAAGGCCGAGCAAAAGGAAAAGGTAGCTGATAGTGGTGGCAGCATTAGTGACAGGAGAAAAGGAAGATAGGGGGGACCTGAGCGCAGCCCCCTTGATGTGTTACACAAGTCATCAGGGTGGGCATTTTAGCAGAGATTGCTCACAAAGGGAGGCTGAAAAAGGGACGGATAGACTCAAGTGCCATAATTGCAACAAACTGGGACACGTAGCAAAAAGATGTTGGGCAGCGGGAGGCGGGGCGGCAGGAAATGGCCCCCAGCAAACCAGAAAACAGACAGGGACGCCCATCACGCATGAGGAACGGATGGAAATTCTCCGACAAACAACAATGCCAGCCCCACTCCCTCTGGAGTCACCTTCTAACAAGGAGCTCATCAACTTACTTAAATTGGCCAGTACCCGTTAGGGGTTACCGGCCCCCAAGGGAAGGTTGGGACGGCCGACGCTAGATCCCCGTATGTTTATTAGTGCAGTGTTAGGGGGCCAGCAGTGCAACATGCTAGTGGACACGGGAGCGTCGGTATCCATAACTAATCTAGACCTCCCTCTTACAAGAACCACGGTTAATATTCAAGGGATAGGAGGAGGATCCAAAAAAGCGACATTAAGCGAAGTAGTACTATTAAAGATACAGGGAATAATGATACCCATCCAATTTTGGTGCTGCCCTAACCCGGAAGGCACCATGCTAGGGATAGACACCCTGAAGGAAGTAGGGGCACTTATAGACCCCCAGCGTAATTGGATAATATGGGGAGAGAAACATCATACCCAACAGAAGTTCGATTGTCCGGGACATCAGCAGCAGCGAGTAGCAAGGATTGTCCCAATACAGCCCGAGTGGGAAATGAAGGGCGTGTGGGGCAGTGTATGCCGACTATATCCGGCTCTGTGGGCACAGCAACAGGATTGCGTGCTGGCCCGAGCTGACCCGGTCAAAATTCCCGGGCCGGATCATAAGGCCCACAGACAATATCCTTTATAAACCCGAGGCTGAAGTAGCCGTCCACCAAATAGTGCAAGAATTAGAACCACAAGGGGTGGTAAAGCTAGTAACTGCCACCACTAATTCACCGATGTGGCTGGTAAAGAAACCCGACGGAACCTACAGGTTCACTGTCAACTATACAGTCCTGAACAAGGTCACCCAAGGGAACATCCGATTGTGGCGAGCCATCCACTATTTTCAATGGCCTGAACCCAGAACATAAAATCTTTACTGTACTCGACGTAGTGAACGGATTCTGGGCTATACCTTTGAATGAGGAGTCACAGAGGAAGTTTGCCTTCACTGTAAAGGGGAAACAGTATACCTGGACCAGGGTGCCACAAGGATTTCACAATAGCCCGGGCATATTCCACCGAGATTGTCAGGAATCCTCCTGGACGTAGGAGAAGGAAACACTATACTACAGTACATGGACGATATTCTTATCGCTTCAGGTAATGAGCAACAATACATGTTGGCCCTAACTACAGTATTAGGGGCCTTACAGCGCTCGGGATTGAAGGCAAATCCCAGGAAAGCCCAGATGGGAAAGGAGGAGGTTACGTACTTGGGATATGTAGTAGCATAAGGGAATAGACAGGTGCCCGCAGATCGGAAGGAGGCTATTAGAACAATGCCTAGACCAGAAACGGTAAAAGGGGTCCGACAGGTATTGGAACTATTTAACTATTGCCGGAATTTTATTCCAGACTATGCGGAGATGGCCCAACCGATACAGGACCTAGTAAAAGGAGGAAGGCCCTGCCAGGAGCCCGTTGACTGGGGTAGCCCCCAGGAGATGGCGTTTATACAGCCAAAGCAAGCCCTTATGAGTGCACCCGCCTTGGTATTGCCGGATCAGAATAGACCCTTCCACCTGTATATGTACCATAGTGAGACCCATTACAATGCGGTGGTAACCCAGGAACACGGGGATAGGCAAAGGCCCGTGGCATACTATTCCATGAAATAAGGACCAGTGGCCGCAGGGCTGTCCCTGTGTCGCAGCTCTCGATTGTGCGGCATGGGCCGTGAGGGCCAGCGAGCCTATAGTGATGACCAGGCAGATCATCTTACATACCCTCGTGGAATTACTTAACAGAGGAAGGCTAAGAACTGTATCCGACGCACAGCGCGCCAATTGGGAAGCGATGCTCTTACACCCAAACGGCGGCATGACTATAATAAAGGACAACGGGAATAGTCCCGCAGGATGGATAGTCACCGAAGGTAAAGAACACCAGTGTGGTCTCATGGGAAATGAGGGGAAAGGGAATCACATTAGCGAAACCCCGCTTGAAAAGGCAAATATAGATCTCTATGTGGATGGATCGCGTTGATATGTAGATGGAACCCAACGAACAGGATGGGCAGTGGTGGACAACAATGGACAAGTCAGGAAAAGGGGACCCTTAAAGGGAAACCTATCGGCTCAGGTAGCGGAATTGGTAGCCCTCACAGAAGCATTAAAATTAGCAGCAGGGAAAAGGCTCAACATATACACAGATAGTCGTTACGCCTTCGGGGTGGTACATGATTATATGACTGCTTGGAAACGACGGGGGTACGTGACATCGGGAGGGGGACCCATTATGCACGAAGAGATCGCTAAGGAATTGGTAGAAGCATCCCTCTTCCCACAGGAATGTGCAGTGATAAAAATTAAAGCGCATCCAAAGATCACGGACAGGCACCAGCAGGGAAATGCCTGGGCAGACGAAGCTGCCAAACAGGCAGCCGAATTAGATCTGACTAGTAACACCCCGATTGGCTCATGTATTACCCAAACGGAGGAAGTAAACATACTCAAGCTACAAGGAGAATCCACCCCGCAAGAAACAGAAGGGTGGGAACAGAACCAGCTAAAAGGGGGGCGGATGGAGTTTGGAGGAAAAATGGCAATGTAGTGGCCCCGGAATGTATCCAACAGAACCTATTGAGTTTCTACCACTGCTACACCTGATATGTCCTTACTATACAGTATAAATGCACACGAGGCCCATGCTTGAGGGCAGGTCACTCTGTGACCAGTAACCTTTATTAGCTAACACTCAAGTGATGAAGGTGTGTGGAGCTTCCCCTTTTATACCTGAAAGTCCAGGCTAGGAGTGTCTCCCACAAGTTCACCACCTAGTGATCATTGTTCTCACAGTGTACAACTTAGGTTAGTTTATACATGGGTTACAATGATAGTTGAATACATGACATCACCTCCCCCCCAAAGTCTTATTGGGATCACAAGTTAAGTCTCTCTGGTGGTTTACGCTCCCTTGTAGAGCGCCTGAGTTGGGGCTCCGGTTGTTGGGCGCTGGCCTGAGTGTCTGCTGTTTCCGGTGCCTCAGGCCTGTCCGGACTGCCCCACAGTGACTGGGCTCTCCTCCACTTGGTTCCGGTGTTAAGTCAGCTGTGGTGGAGTAAACTACGTCGTGTTCTTCCTCTGCTTCTTCTATGGGGTTGCTGAACCTCCTTTTTGTTTGATCCACATGTTTGTGGCAGATTTGTCCATTGGTCATTTTCAGGTTGCAGATATCAAGAGGATTAATAATCTTATCAACGACCAGGACTTTTTTGCTCTCAGATCTATAAAGATGCCTGTGAAAAAGATCACTTTATTGAGTGAGACGCACAGCCCTGCCAAATCAAGACTAATTCCACGTGTTGCCTTGGAATCTAATGCACAGTTTCAGGAATCCAACACTGGTGTAGATTCTTCATCGAATGAAAATGCTGACAATTTTCTCAGAGAGGTTGATAAAGACATAGAAAGGATAGTGAAATCTAATGACACCACTAGGGAGCATTTAAATGAAGTGGTTTCAGCTTTATCTACACAACCATTTTATCAAGCAGCAGATCGCAAAATCTTGCCACGTAAAGATCCCCATTATGGAGCTGACTGGGGCATGCGTTGGTGGAATGCAGTGATGATAATGTTAGTAGTTGGGATTGTTACACCAGTGTTTTATCTACTCTACTATGAAGTCCTGGTAAAGGTTGAGACAAGCCATCATTCTACTATGGAATCAACAAACCTACCTGTTACTCAAACTGCACAGAAAGAGCCAAAGTACAACTATGAAATTCTTCTATTAAAAGGACTAAAATGGGTTCAGAGGAGGCCCATGAGCATGTGAACTCAAAAGTTCAAGTGGCTGTCACCTGACCACAAACATCTAACATGACTGTGCAGCGCAGATGTAAAATGACTGTATCCAATAGCCTCTAGTTTTAATGGGGAGGAACTGGGGAAATTGCATCATGTTAAAAATGCTCTCATTTTCTACTGCACAAGTGAACCAAATTTTGCAAAATAATCGATGGAAGCAGTGAAGACTTGTCTTCCTATGTTATGGGATATGGTAATATAAAAGATGACACTGATACAGAATTTGCTGGAATTTTGTGCCTGAGTTAAATGATATGCAGCATTAATAATTGCATTTGGGTTGATATTGCAGTTCTAAACAGCAGCTTTGCATCATTATTTAACCAGCATCTTCCTTTAAATAACTGTGATCCCGATTAGCTTGGTTAAATATATTTCTAAGCCAGACATTATTTTGTGGTTATTTTCTAGGGTGAAAATACATTTGTTATTAAACTGCAACTGTTTGTGTTTAAAGACACTAAAGTTTTAATATGTAATTTAAAATGCTAAAACTGACATCCAGTGTCAAAAATTATGCATTTAGCATTATCCCCACATCCCTCATGTTCTTTAAACCTTGAAAGATACCCTGCTGGCAGCTCATTGATATTCAGTGCAGCTATGCAGTGATTACGCCAGAATGCTATTTTCCGGTAAATGCGGAAATAGTAACTCTAAATGTCATAAAACTACATGTTGTCTTAATCTCATTTTCATATTAAGGATTTCTGCTGCCTAAAAATGTATTTATTGACTGTTAAATTACCATAGTTGAAGACATGCAGATGTCTTGTTAGTACTGAGACTGTTGAAAGTTAGTGTTTTATGTAACAGTTATTGATTCTGTACAGTAAAGCTGGAGATCATAATTGTGAAGAAAAGACCAAATGATTCAAAATGTGGCTATTCAAGAATGAAATTCCACCATTTACTTCAGTTGTATTTTCTTAAAACTTTGTAACAGAATTGTATTCTTTTGGAATTTATCATAACTTTTAAAATAAAAATTGAAACACTTGATGCACAATGCAGTTCCCATTTATATTTAGTTTGGGATAAATATTCAATGAGTAAACAAGTTATCTCCCAAATTCCAGACATTGTGACTGCACCCACCGGTAGCCTCCATCATTGGCTCTGCTGTAGTTTGCAAGAGCAGTGGGAGAGCACCAAATTTTCAAAGAACAGGTGGGAATATCTCTAGCCTGCTCCATATAGCTGGAATGTCCAACTGGAGGATTGCGCTCCAGCTCCTCTTGACCTCGACCAGGAATTGCTCAGCCCCCTATAAAAGAGGGCAGATCAGAAAGAATTTTTAAAATGCACCCTTCAGGGATCCCAGCCACCACCTGGTTGAACTGCACTGTCACCCAGCTCGAGGGACGTGTACCTAAACTCACTCGCCAAATTTTGTGCTGTCTACTAATTTAAATGATTGCCCAAGGTCGTGCGAGACTAGCACCACTTAAACCCAATCTGCACCTCCTCTTAAAGAGGAGATGCATTCTGATGGAGCAGGTGCTGGAAGTGGCTGGGGAAGAGAGTCTGACCTGCAAGAAGAGTGACTAATGGTGCAAAAGGAGAGAGAGCATGCTCCAAGGTTCTCAGATGCTGCAATGGAGGCCTTGGTGGAGGAGGTGAACATGAGGAGAGGTGTCCTCTATCCATAGGCCCTCCAGCCAAACTCTCAGAAAGCAGTGGGAGCTGATAGCTGTGGCGGTCAATACCAGAAGTCAAGCCTCGAGGATCTGGAAGCAGTGCCCCAAAACGTTTAATGACTTCTGACAAGTAGTCAAGAGGTCAGTGAATGCATCCTCAAATGCCTTATACCACCAATTGCACTACTAGCCTCACACACTGCTCAATGCATCACACCTACCAACAACCTCTATCAAACAGGGCTCATACCGAACATAGATTCACCTCACCCTCATACAAGCCTTATATCCAAATCTCTCAGCTTGCACACACTATCAGCAATTCATTCATGTCGAGCACATTGCATGACAATCTGACACACTTCCATCTCTTGCAAGGACAAGTTGGTGCCTAACTAGAGCTGACCAGCTTCTGCACAACCTTACCCTGATGGAGAAGATGGTAGTTACCATCACAGGAGTGGCCATCGCTGAGCCCGTGGCCAGCGGTGGGACTGAAACAATCAAAGATCCTCACATCCCACTTCCCCCGCGTCTCGTAATCTCTTCTGATTTACAAGCCACAGATGGTGTAAGCATGCACCTCTTGCTTCCCCCCTTCCCTCATCGCAAGCTTACCCTGTGCCTTTCACCTTTCAGATATCAAGAACTTCAACCTGGCCAGCCAGTGGAGGAGCAGCAACAGGTAGAAAAGAAGACATTGATGCTGAAGACATAGCACCATCAGACACTGATGCTACGCGTACTTTAGAGGATAGATTAGACGTGGAATCTGCATGTGGTCAGACACAGTGCACAAGCGGGATGCAGGGGGCAAGGGCTGTGCAGATGCCAGCTTCCTGGAGGATGAGGCCACACAAGTACTGCTGCAGAGGACTCAGATGAACACTTCAATGGGGCGGCCTACAGAAGAAGGGTGATGGGTATACACAATGAAATGCAAGATGCATTGGCAGGCCTGCCAGAAAATCTGCATACAATGTCAAGGAACATGAAGGAATCAGCACAAATTTGACACAGGACTTTGTGCAGAGCTTGGAGCCCATTCTTTCCAGTATGGAAGTGATGCCCAACTCTATTAGTACACTGGCGGACCAAACCACAATGCAGCATCTGATAGCCGATGTCTCAGCTTCCATTGCAGCACAAGTAGAAGCCACCCAATATATGGGTGCCACAGTGGAAGCTGAGACTTCTTTCATGCAAGCTCAGCTTGCTGCCACGCAGACTGCTGGCTGTGCTTACCAGTGTTCAAAGGGGCTTGCTGGGTGTTACAGCTATCTAGCAATCTGACCTCCAACAGATTTTTTTTTTTTTTTTTTTTAATTCGTAGCCAATCGTTCCAATTCTTTGTCAAATCACAAACGCCAGAGGTCACCTTGCACACGCCAAGGATCACTCTGCGCCAATGCTCTTAGCCAAAAGGCCTAGAGCCACTGCACCGTTCCTGGAAGTACTGCAATACCAGGTTCGTGCCATGGAGGTGGATGGGTCAGGTCCCCCACACACCTCCGTGGAGGTGGATGGGTCAAGCCACCCCACCCACCTCCTGTTTCCAAAAAAGCAAGCATATACCTTCCTGATCCAGGGAGAACCACCCGGAGGTCATGGTGGCTACTCCCCTGTCAGGTCAGTTACGCATGATCTTAGCCGGTGGAGTGACAGTGCCTCTATGGAGCAGAAACCTGCCGTGCTCTCTCAGGATGACAGCATTTGTCCTCCCACCACTGTCACTGCGCCAGTACCCTTGCCTGCAGTAAAATGGGGGCAGAAGCAAAAGATAGAAAGAAGAAAAGTAAAAGTGGAGAGCAGAGAAACCCAAGGCAAAAATCAAAAAGGGCCACATTACAGCAAAATTCTAAAAGGGACAAAGTGTGTTAAAAAGACAAGCCTGAAGGCTCTGTGCCTCAATGCGAGGAGTATTCATAATAAGGTGGACGAATTAACTGCTCAGGCAGCTGAATATGATATAATTGGGATTACGGAGACATGGGTCCAGGGTGACCAAGGCTGGGAACTCTATATCCAGGAAGGATAGACAGAAAGGAAAAGGAAGTGGGGTAGCGTTGCTGGTTAAAGAGGAAATTAACGCAATAGTAAGGAAGAAAATTAGCTTGGATGATGTGGAATTGGTATGGGTAGAGCTGCGGAATACCAAAGGGCAGAAAATGCTAGTGGGAGTTGTATACACATCACCAAACAGTAATAGTGAGGTTGGGGACAGCATCAAACAAGAAATTAGGGATGCATGCAATAAAGGTACAGCAGTTATCATGGACGACTTTAATCTACATATAGATTGGGCTAACCAAACTGGTAGCAATAGAGTGGAGGAGGATTTCCTGGAGTGTATTAGGGATGGTTTTCTAGACCAATGTGTCAAGGAACCAACTAGAGGGCTGGCCATCCTAGACTGGGTGACGTGTAATGAGAAAGGACTAATTAGCAATCTTGTTGTGCGAGGCCCCTTGGGAAAGAGTGACCATAATATGGTAGAATTCTTTATTAAGATGGAGAGTGACCCAGTTAATTCAGTGACTAGGGTCCTGAACTTAAGGAAAAGTAACTTCGATGGTATGAGACATGAATTGGCTAGAATAGACTGGCAAATGATACTTAAAGGGTTGACAGTGGATAGGCAATGGCAAACATTTAAAGATCACATGGATGAACTTCAACAATTGTATATCACTGTCTGGAGTAAAAACAAAACGGGGAAGGTGGCTCAACCGTGGCTAACAAGGGAAATTAGGGATAGTGTTAAATCCAAGGAAGTGGCATATAAATTGGCCAGAAAAAGCAAACCCGAGAACTGGGAGCAATTTAGAATTCAGCTGAGGAGGACAAAGGGTTTCATTAGGAGGGGGAAAATAGAGTACGAGAGGAAGCTTGCTGGGAACATAAAAACTGACTGCAAATGCTTCTATAGTTATGTGAAGAGAAAAAGATTAGTGAGGCCAAACATAGGTCCCTTGCAGTCAGAATCAGGTGAATTTATAATGGGGAACAAAGAAATGGCTGACCAATTGAACAAATACTTGGGTTCTGTCTTCACGAAGGAAGACTCACATAACCTTCTGGAAATACTCGGGGACCAAAGGTCCAGCGAGAAGGAGGAACTGAAGGAAATCCTTATTAGTCAGGAAATTGTGTTAGGGAAATTGATGGAATTGAAGGCCAATAAATCCCCAGGGCCTGATAGTCTGCATCCCAGAGTACTTAAGGAAGTGGCCCTAGAAATAGTGGAAGAATTGGTGATCATTTTCTAACAGTCTATCGACTCTGGATCAGTTCCTATGGACTAGAGGGTAGCTAATGTAACACCACTTTTTAAAAAAGGATGGAGAGAGAAAACAGGGAATTATAGATCGGTTAGCCTGACATCAGTAGTGGGGGAAATGTTGGAATCAATTATTAAAGATGAAATAGCAGTGCATTTGGAAAGCAGTGACAGGATCGGTCCAAGTCAGCATAGATTTATGAAAGGGAAATCATGCTTGACAAATCTTCTAGAATTTTTTGAGGATCTAACTAGTAGAGTGGACAAGGGAGAACCAGTGGATGTGGTGTATTTGGACTTTCAAAAGGCTTTTGACAAGGTCCCACACAGGAGGTGTGCAAAATTAATGCACAAGGTATTGGGGCTAATGTATTGACATGGACAGAGAACTGGTTGGCAGACAGGAAGCAGAGAGTCGGGATAAACGGGTCCTTTTCAGAATGGCAGAATGACTAGTGGGGTGCCGCAGGGCTCAATGCTGGGACCCCAGCTATTTATAATATACATCAATGATTTGGATGAAGGAATTGAGTGTAATATCTCCAAGTTTGCAGATGACACTAAGCTGGGTGGTGGTGTGAGCTGTGAGAAGGATGCTAAGAGGCTGCAGGGTGACTTGGACAGGTTAGGTGCGTGGGCAAATGCATGGCAGATGCAGTATAATGTGGATAAATGTGAGGTTATCCACTTTGGTGGCAAAAACACAAAGGCAGAATATTATCTGAATGGCGGCAGATTAGGAAAAGGGGAGGTGCAATGAGACCTGGGTGTCATGGTACATCAGTCATTGAAAGTTAGCATGCAGGTACAGCAGGCAGTGAAGAAGGCAAATGGCATGTTGGCCTTCATAGCTAGGGGAATTGAGTATAGGAGCAGGGAGGTCTTACTGCAGTTGTACAGGGCCTTAGTGAGGCCTCACCTGGAATATTGTGTACAGTTTTGGTCTCCTAATCTGAGGAAGGACATTCTTGCTGTTGAGGGAGTGCAGCGAAGGTTCACCAGACTGATTCCTGGGATGACGGGACTGACATATGAGGAGAGACTGGATCGACTGGGCCTATATTCACTAGAGTTTAGAAGAATGAGAGAGGATCTCATAGAAACATGTAACATTCTGATGGGCCTGGACAGGTTAGATGCAGGAAGAATGTTCCCGATGTTGGAAGTCCAGAACCAGGGCTCACAGTCTAAGGATAAGGGGTAAGCCATTTAGGACAGAGATGAGGAGAAATTTCTTCACTCAGAGTTGTTAACCTCTGAAATTCTCTACTGCAGAGAGTTGTTGATGCCAGTTCGTTAGATATATTCAAGAGGGTGTTAGATATGGCCCTGACGACTATAGGGATCAAGGAGTATGGAGAGAAAGCAGGAAAAGGGTTCCGAGGTGAATGATCAGCCATGATCTTATTGAATGGTGGTGCAGGCTCGAAGGGCTGAATGGCCTACTCCTGCACCTATTTTCCATGTTTCTATGTTTCTATGTAAGTTTAACTACCAGAATCCTATTCCCCTCTTTGGCAATCACAGTGCCTGCGAACCATTTGGGCCCTGCAGCGTAGTTGAGGACAAAGACAGAGTCATTGACATCAATACCTCGCGCCCTTGCATTCCTGTCATGGTAGTCACATTGTGACTGGCGCCTGCTCTCAACAATTTCTTTCATGGTGGGGTGTATAAGGGATAACCTGGTTTTGAGCGTCCTTTTCATTAGCAGCTCTGCAGGTGGAACCCCTGTGAGCGAGTGTGGTCGGGATCTATAGGCCAACAGGAGGCGTGATAAGCGGCTTTGTAGGGAACCCCCTTGGATTCTGAGCATCCCCTATTTGATTATCTGCACTGCTTGTTCCGCCTGGCCGTTTGAGGCCAGCTTAAACGGTGCCATTCTGACATGAAGTCCTGGAATTCAGTGCTTGTGAAGCACAGGCCATAGTCACTGACCAAGACATTCGATCGACCATGGGCGGCGAACATTGCCCGTAAACTTTCTACCGTGGCAGAGGATGTGCTTGAATTTAAAATGTCACACTCGATCCATTTGGAGTAGGCGTCTACTACAACCAAAAACATTTTTCCCATGAAAGGACCTGCGTAGTCCACATGGATGCGTGAGCATGGCTTGGCGGGCCAGGACCAGGGCCTAAGGGAGGGTTTCCCTGGGCGCATTGCCCAGCTGGGCACACGTGTTGCACCTGCGAACACAAAGTTCCAGGTCTGCATCTATCCCTGGCCACCAAACGTGTGACCTGGCAATTGCCTTCATCATGACAATACCCGGGTTCTCATTGTGGAGTTCTCTGATGAACATCTCTCTACCCACCTGGGGCATGACTACTCAGTTTCCCCACTGTAGGCAATCGGCCTGAATCAAGAGTTCATCCCTGCGCCTGTGAAATGGTTTAAATTTCTCAGGGCATGCCCTGTACGTGGCTGCCCAGTCCCCATTCAGGACACATTTCTTGACTAAAGACAGTAGCAGGTCTCTATTTGTCCAGACTTTAATCTGACGGGCTGTCACGGGTGAGCCTTTGCTTTCGAAAGCTTCAACAGCCATGACCATCTCAGCAGCATGCTCAGTTGACCCCTTGGTGGTGGCCAGTGGGAGCCTGCTAAGTGCATCGGTGTAGTTTTCAGTGCCCGGTCTGTGCCGAATTGTATAGTCATAGGCGGCTAATGTAAGTGCCCACCTCTGTAGCGGGCCGATGCGTTTGCATTTATGGCCTTGTTGTGGGCCAAAAGGGACATTAGGGGTATGTGATCTGTCTGCAGCTCAAATTTCCTGCCAAAACAGGTACGGATGCATTTTCTTTACTGCATATACACATGCAAGCGCCTCCTTTTCTACCATCCCGTAGCCCCTTTCTGCCTGGGACAGACTTCTGGAGGCATAAGCTACCGGCTGTAACTGACCCTTGGCATTAACATGCTGCAACACACACCCGACACCATAGGACGACGTATCGCACGTTAAAACAAGTTTCTTACATGGGTCATATAGCGTTAACGGATTGTTGGAGCATAACAAATTGAGCGCTCTATCAAAAGCCCTTTCCTGGCTGTCCCCCCAGACCCATTCGTGACCTTTGTGTAGGAGGACGTGTCGTGGCTCTAACAGCGTGCTCAATTTGGGAAGAAAGTTACCAAAATAGTTCAGGAGCCCCAGGAACGAAAGCAGCTCCGTCGTGTTACGGGATCTGGGTGCTCTCTCGATCGCTTCCGTCTTGGATGCAGTAGGTCTGATCCCGTCTGCTGCTAGCTACCCTCCTCCCCAGGAATTCGACCTCTGGAGCTAAGAAGGCGCACTTCGCCTTTTTCAGTCGCAGCCCTACCCGGTCCAGTCTGCGTAGCACCTCCTCCAGATTGCGGAGGTGTTCTTCAGTATCACAACCCGTGATGAGGATGTCGTCTTGAAACACCACTGTCCCTGGAATCGACTTGAGGAGGCTTTCCATATTTCGTTGAAAGATCGCGGCGGCCAAACAAATCCTGAACGGGCATCTGTTGTACTCAAACAACCCCTTGTGTGTCGTGATGGTGGTCAGTTTCTTTGACTCACTCGCCAGCTCCTGGGTCAATGCACATGAGGCCCATGCTTGAGAGCAGGTCACTCTGTGACCAATAACCTTTATTAGCTAGCACTCAAGTGATGAAGGTGGGTGGAGCTTCCCCTTTTATACTGAAAGTCCAGGCTAGGAGTGTCTCCCACAAGTTCACCACCTAGTGGTCATTGTTCTCACAGTGTATAACTTAGGTCGGTTTATACATGGGTTACAATGATGGTTGAATACATGACAACACCCATACCGGTAGGACCGGCATGATGAACTCCATATCACGATGTTGGTGGTGGAAAGGAATGGGTAGAGACATAAAAAACCATTGTAGGAAATGTATAACATGCGCTAAACACCACCCGGGGAAAAAGATAAAGGTCTGTCTGGGACACCAAACTTGCCCAAAGGGACGCTGGGAAGCCTTACAAATAGACTTTACTGGCCCACTGCCTAGCCAAAGGGGAAAAATGTACTGTCTGGTAATAATAGACTAATTTACAAAATGGGTAGTAGCCTTCGCCACTAGAAACTGCACCGCTGATACAGTAGCTAAGATCCTGGCCGGGGAAATAATACCCAGGTGGGGAATGCCACTACAGTTGGACTCAGACCAGGGTACACACTTTACGGGAAAAATCATGAAGCAAGCTTGCACCCTGTTAGGGATTAAACAAAAATTTCACATCCCATACCACCATGAGTCTTCCGGATTGGTAGAGCAAATGAATAGGACCTTAAAAACAGCACTGGCTAAGGCATTCGAGGAGACCGGACAGGGGGCTGAGTTACTACCACGAATCCTAATGAAATTAAGAGCTACCCCTAACCGGACTACCAGACTGACCCCCTTTGAACTAATAACAGGAAGAGCCATGAGGCTGCCAGAAGTGCTGGTTACTGGAAGTGATGAGGTAGGGCCCTACAAGGACAAGATACGGAGGTTTGTGATGGAACTCTGCAAACAATCACATGAATTACGAGCGCAAGCCCGAGACCAACAAATTATTAGGGATCTAGAAAGGGACACGAAGGAACAAAGGGTTCAGGTACTTCAAATAGGGAGTTGGGTCATGGTAAAGATAAATCCTGAAAGACTCGGGTTCTCACCAAAATGGACCGGACCCAGCAGGTGATTACGATTAGTGACACTTGCGCTTGCATAGACATAGGTGTTGGCAAATGGAAACACTGGACCCAGTTGAAACAATTTGGATCCTAACCAACCGGTACCCACCGGAAAATGTTGTGTTTTACAGGATCCTATCCCTCCTTGGAACCGGAACATCCACTGATGAAGAAAGTAACGGACCTCAAGGCCTATATTATAAGACGTCGGAAAACGTTAGCTGTGATCCCGATTCAAAAACCCTAATGGTGGTAGTCAGCACAATAATATATTTAAATTGTAGCATTGGACTAACGGGAATAACACAACTTAACAGAGATTCCAACCGACAGTGGGGTTGGAACAATAACAAGGGCATAACAGTAGCAGTAAATGAGACCGCAGTATTGCTTCGTGTTTGAAGAAGAACGAGGAAATTTCACTGGTAGGGAGGGGATAGAGATACGGTGCATGCCTGTCTTCACTCAATTCTCGGGAAGGCCACGACAAGGGGATACCAGGTGGACGATGTGAAGATATGTCCGGCCTCCCCGTGCGTGTGTACGGACCAGTGGTGTTGGGACATCCTTGTCCGAGACAGATCCCTACCGCTGCCCTGACAACCACCCTGTGGACAACAACTCTTCCCAGCACAACCACGCAAGCACCCCCACCCCATCCCCCCCTCCCCCCCCCATAAAGACTGGAGCCAAAGGGGGGCTAGTAATAAAGGAATCTAAGGAAAGGATATAATTTGGGGTGCGACAGCGACTACTTATGGTAGTCCTAAACCTAACGGATATCATCCTTCCTAGCTTCTGTGGGAATTAAACTATAAGTCTATACCAGAACCTGACACAACGAATCCTCGAAGGCTCGGAATCCACTACCCTGAGATTTAATGTCAGAAAGGGAACAGAACAAAGTCGAACGAAAAGGGAAATACTGGAAACACTAGGCACGGGTTATGCGGCGGAGGTTGCGACGATGAATTCCATAGACCTCTATGCAATAGACGACTGAGTTAACACCTTAACACAAATCTTAAGGGGTTTATTGGGGAGGGAAATAGATAGCCAAGCCCTACAAGCGCAGTTGGGAGATGGCGCAAAGGGGAACTGTTACAAGTGGCCCACACATTACAGGAACATGTCAAGACCATAAATTTGATCCACACAATGGAGAACGACCTAAGTAAATGATTACAAGCTGAGATAGTTTGCTCCGGGTATGGGGTCTGGATACTGAGTGAGGTACAACATAACCTGGAGCAACTCCAGAATGGATACATACCAGATTGGATCCCGAATGGCATATTTAATAATTGGACTCTAGACAAAAATATGAACAACACGTGCGAGGTACGGAAAAATAATCACGCATGGGTGCCAAAATGTAGATGTATTACTAGACATATGAATATGATCGGATTCGTGTTATCAATATCACAGTATAACGTAACAAAGGGAGACCCCTTATACCAAACCGACAATATCGGTGAAGTAAGAAACCGAACACGGTTGCGTTACCAACACCCCTCCAGACAGGTGATTAAAATTAACAATAGTACCAAAGGCATTGACATAACCGGTTGCTATAAAATTAACCAAGTGGTTTTATGTCGAGGTACGCTAAGAATGACAGATGATGATTGCGGATTCCACCAAACAAACGGATGCATGCTGAGTATCACTCCTCTCGAACGCGATTCCGAAACAATTGCTGCTCCACAAGGGAATGGAGATTGGTGCGTGAGCACAGGAGCAGCCAACCTGACGATTAAGACCAGGGGAGGAATCACCCCCTGTGTCATCACCAACCCTAACTTCTGTTTCAGCCCATGGGAAAAGTAGTCATAAATGGATACCACATACATCCCGAGACAACGGAAATTATCCACGGAACGGTCACGGATACCCTCTGAGAAGTGTACAAGGAGGCGGTATGGGAACCGCAAGGAAAACAGATACCCGAATTAAGTGAGAAACAATTACAATTGGTGCAAGGAATCCAAAACCAAAGATGACAGTATATCCGGCTGATGGAAGAAATAGACAACCTACAGAGAGACATTAACGCGATGCTGGCTGACTAGTCTTGGTACTCAAAACTGTGGAACATTGGACTTAATATTCAGATCCACCCATGGATAAGGATTATATCACATGTACTTGTAGTAATACAGGGCCTGTTCCTGATGGTACTGGCAGAATTAACTTGTGCATGAATTAAACAGGCCAAACGACACGCGAGGGCACGCACTATGATTAAGACAATAAGGGACGAAAATTTAAACAGTCCTGCAGGAAGGACTTTAACCTTATATAGCCAGGCGGGAGAAGTCACACGAGGTCCTGAAGTTTGGGAGATGGCCACCCAGGCGAACAGACATATCTGGAACTTGCCCACCGGGATGTAGTTTCCGGGAAATATGGTCTACTTGGCGTATAGCCAAGGGCCAAAGGGGGGAATTGTAAGAGAAAATTGGCATTAGGGGTATAAGCGAAATAAGGTTTAAAGTGCCGGCTTCTACACTGGCTCAGCAAAAGGGGAAGAAGGCCTGTGGCTGACCTCACATTCTAACATATTCCAGCACCAAGGACCCAGAGGCCTCTGATTCAACATTGGTGCACCAAAACACCAGATAACATTAAGGTACGTCCGGTCCGACAAGATAAGACTCTGTGAAAAGATTCTAAACAGACTTTTAGGCACTACACACGATCAGCAAATTCTAACCCAATGAGTTCATTCCAGTTAAGATCTGAAAGTTGCCTTGAGATCTTGGTCTGTCAATCCAAAATATTACTAATACGGTAACCCAATTAGAGATCGAGGGAGGTCGTACCGGGGGGGGGGGGGGGGGGGGGGGGGGGCGAAGGGATCTATGAAATGTATAAATGATGTAAAATTTTGCTATTCAGGGAACATCTCCACTCACAGGCGGCTGTGATGAGAAGTGTTCCCGGACGTTCGTAATTAAAGATCGTTATACCTTGCCATCCATCTCTGTCTAATACTTTGAGGGCTGCTATGCGTTTTGGGACGAGCATCGACCCTTTATTCCAAAGGGCCCGCTCGTGGGAAGAGAAGCCTTCCCATTTTCCCCTTCAACAGGGAATTAGACTGGACCCGATATTGGCCCACCAGTTGAGCAATAAGCCAATGAGCAGCGCTTTTTTTCACTGCAATCAAGATTACAATTATGTTAATGAAGACTGAATATGAATTTTGCGTGCTACCCAAAACATTTTGACCTGGCATAGCTTAACATCATTAGGCCTTCACATTGCCTGTGTTGTGGCCATATCCAATTTCTAGCTTGTTGTCTCTGGGCTTTCAGGATCTGACAGCAACCATTGGACCAGCCATCATTCAGAGCTCTATGGAATCAGATGAAACATAGAAACATAGAAAATAGGAGCAGTAGTAGGCCATTCGAGTCTGCACCGCCATTCAATATGATCATGGCTGATCAACACCACATTCCCGCTTTTTCCCCATAACCCTTGATGCCTTTTGTTTCTAGAAATCTATCTATCTCCCTCTTAAATATATTCAGTGACTTGGCCTCCACAGCCTTCTGTGGTAGAGAATTCCACAGGTTCACCACCCTCTGAGTGAAAACATTTCTCCTCATCTCGGTCCTAAATTTCCTACCCCATATCCTGAGACTGTGACCCCTTGTTCTAGACATCCTCTCTGCATCCAGTCTATCCAACCCCGTCAGAATTTTATACGTTTCAATGAGATCCCCTCTCATTCTTCTAAACTCTAGTGAATACAGTTCTAGTTGACCCAATCTCACCTCATATGACAGTCCTGCCATCCCAGGAATCAGTCTGGTGAATCTTTACTGCACTTCCTCTATGGCAACAATACTCCAGGTGTGGTCTCACCAAGGCCCTGTATAACTGTAGTAAGACATCCTTGCTCCTGTACTCAAATCTTCTTGCAATGAAGGCCAACATACCATTTGCCTTCCTAACTGCTTGCTGCACCTGCATGTTTGCTTTCAATGACTAGTGTACAAGGACACCCAGGTCCCTCTGTACATCGACATTTCCCAAGCCATCACCATTTAAATAATACTTTATTTTACCTTACCTTATGTTTTTCCTACCAAAGTGGATAACTTCACATTTACCCACGTTATACTGCATCTGCCATGTGTTTGCCCACTCACTCAACCTATCTAAATCGCCTTGCAGCATCTTTGCATCCTCCTCACAACTCACAATCCCACCTAGTTTTGTGTCGTCAGCAAACTTGGAAATATTCCATTTGGTTCCAAATCATTTATATATATTGTGAAAAGCTGGGGCCCAAGCACTGATCCCTGTGGATCCCACTAATCACTGCCCGCTACCCCAAAAAAGACCCGTTTATTCCTACTCACTGTTTCCTGTAGGTTAACCAATTTTCAATCCATGCCAATACATTACCCACAATCTTATGTGCTTTAATTTTGCATACTAACCTCTTATATGGGACTTTATCAAAGGCCTTCTGAAAATCCAAATACACTACATCCACTGGTTCTCCCTTATCTATTCTATCAGTTACATCCTCAAAAAATTCCAGTAGGTTTGTCAAACATGATTTTCCTTTCATAAATCCATGTTGACTTTATTTAATTCCGTTGATATTATCTAAGTGTGCCATTATCACATCGTTATAATAGACTCCAGCATTTTCCCTATTACTGATGTAGTTCCCCGTTTTCTCTCTCCCTCCTTTTTTAAATAGTGGGGTTACATTTGCCACCCTCCAATCTGCAGGAACTGTTCCATAATCTATAGAATTTTGGAAGATGACAACCAATGCATCTACTATTTCTATGGCTACCTCTTTTAGTACTCTGGGATGCAGATCATCAGGCCCTGGGGATTTATCTGCCTTCAGTCCCATTAGTTTCTCCAGCACTATTTTCATACTAATTATCATTTTGGTTAATTCTTCTTGATAACTAGACCCTTGGTTCCCTAGCATTTCTGTGATGTTATTTGAATCTTCTTCAGTGAAGACAGAACCAAAGTATTTATTTAATTGTTCTGCCGTTTCCTTGTTCCCCATTACAAATTCTCCCATTTCTGTCTGTAAAGGACCTACATTTGTCTTCACTAATCTTTTTCTTTTTACGTACTTGTAGAAACTTTTGCAGTTGGTTTTTATGTTCCTTGTAAGTTTACTCTCATAAAAGCCATCATGATCGTAATCTAGTCTGTCACAGAGTAAATTTGTGGTACTTGAGACTGAGGATAATCTTATGACGGGCACCTCCAATAAAAATTCCCTTTCCTGCAAGACTTCTCAGATGATGATGTGTGTTATTGTAAATAGACATTTAAAAATGTCTGAGTGCTTTTGGTTCTTTTATAAACATATAAATAGTAAAAGGGTCGTCAAAGGAAGGGTGGAGCCGATTAGGAATCAAAAAAGAGATCTTCTTGTATGGGCATAGCTGAAGTTTTAAATGAGTACTTTGCATCTTTCTGCACTCGAGAAGAGGATGCTGCCAATGTAGCAGTAAAGGAGGAGGCAGTAGAGAAATTGGATAGGATAAAAATAGATAAAGAGGAGGTACTTAAAAGGTTGGAAGTAGAAAAGTCACTCGGTCTGGATGCGATGCATCCGAGTTTGCTGAGAGGAGTAAAGGTGGAAATAGTGGAGGCACCTGACCACTATCTTCCTGAGATATCAGAGCGGTCAGAGGATTGGAGGGTTGCAAATGTTACGTCCCTGTTCAAAAAAGGAGAGAGGGATAAGCCCGGTAACTACAGACCAGTCAGCTTAACATCAGTGGCGGGGAAACTTTGAGAGATAATAAATCTGAGACAAAATGAAATGTCACTTGGAAAAATATGGGTTAATAAATGATAGCCAGCATGGATTTGTTAAAGGTAAATCTTATTTGATTAACTTGATTGAGTTCTTTGATGAAGTAATGGAGAGGATTGACGACAGTGCGGTTGGTGTATATTTGGACCTTCTAAAAGTGTTTGACAAAGTAGCACATAATAGATTTGCTAGCAAAATTGAAGCTCAGGATTAAAAGGACAGTGGCAGCATGGATAATAAATTGGCTAAGAAAGGGTCGGTAACCAGAGGACACAGATTTACGGTAATTGGCAAAAAGAGAGACAACATGAGGAAAATGTTGTTTTCCCACAGCAAGTTGCTATGATCTGGAATGCACTGCCTGAAAGGGTGGTGGAAGCAGATTCAATAATAACTTTCAAAAGGGAATTGGATGAATACTTGAAGGGGAAAAGTTTGAAGGGCTATAGAAAAAGGGCAGGGGCATGGGACTAAATGGATAGCTCTACCAAAGAGCCGGCACTGGCACGAATGGGCTGAATAGCCTCCTGTGCTGTATCATTCTATGATTCTACTACTGTCTAACTTTCAGAGTTACCTACCTTACAATTATTAAATATTAGACACATTATAAATGTTCAACCTGGATGTATTTACTAGTGCGACACCACTCGTGCCAGTGCTGCAGTAAATCCTGTTCAATGCAGCAGCTCAGAATTCTATCATAGCCACAATTTTAAAGATGGTGGAAAAGATGTTCGAGGGAATCCAATGCTCCTTAAAGTTGCTGAGATTTCATTTTGTCTTTTTGGCTCTTCGGGTTACCGAAGTGTTGGATGAAGTGCTGGGGTGTGGCATTCGAGGCGTCACAGAGCTTTCAGATGCTGCAGTACATGTATACAAATATTGCACCAGTTCTCAGGTGAAATAGTTACACCTGGGTTTGAGGCCTGATAAACTCGACCCGTGGCTAGTGGGGCACCGCAAGGTTCTGTGCTGGGGCCCCAGCTGTTTACACTGTACATTAATGATTTAGATGAGGGGATTAAATGTAGTATCTCCAAATTTGCGGATGACACTAAGTTGGGTGGCAGTGTGAGCTGCGAGGAGGATGCTGTGAGGCTGCAGAGCGACTTGGATAGGTTAGGTGAGTGGGCAAATGCATGGCAGATGAAGTATAATGTGGATAAATGTGAGGTTATCCACTTTGGTGGTAAAAACAGAGAGACAGACTATTATCTGAATGGTGACTGATTAGGAAAAGGGGAGGTGCAAAGAGACCTGGGTGTCATGGTACATCAGTCATTGAAGGTTGGCATGCAGGTGCAGCAGGCGGTTAAGAAAGCAAATGGCATGTTGGCCTTCATAGCAAGGGGATTTGAGTACAGGGGCAGGGAGGTGTTGCTACAGTTGTACAGGGCATTGGTAAGGCCACACCTGGAGTATTGTGTACAGTTTTGGTCTCCTAACCTGAGGAAGGACATTCTTGCTATTGAGGGAGTGCAGCGAAGGTTCACCAGACTGATTCCCGGGATGGCGGGACTGACCTATCAAGAAAGACTGGATCAACTGGGCTTGTATTCACTGGAGTTCAGAAGAATGAGAGGGGACCTCATAGAAACATTTAAAATTCTGACGGGGTTAGACAGGTTAGATGCAGGAAGAATGTTCCCAATGTTGGGGAAGTCCAGAACCAGAGGTCACAGTCTAAGGATAAGGGATAAGCCATTTAGGACCGAGATGCGGAGGAACTTCTTCACCCAGAGAGTGGTGAACCTGTGGAATTCTCTACCACAGAAAGTTGTTGAGGCCAATTCACTAAATATATTCAAAAAGGAGTTAGATGGTGAGAAAGCAGGAATGGGGTACTGAAGTTGAATGTTCAGCCATGAACTCATTGAATGGCAGTGCAGGCTAGAAGGGCCGAATGGCCTACTCCTGCACCTATTTTCTATGTTTCTATGTTTCTATGTCATGTCTGCACTGGCTCTTTGCTAGAGCAATCCAAAACTATCAACTGCCCTCCTCTCTCCCCAGAGCCCTATATCTTCCTCTAGTTCAAATGTTTGTCTGCTTAAAGGAATTTGCCTCAACTATTCTCTGTGGCAAAGCACCCATGCTCCAATAATCCTCCTAACCTTTCTCTAAGTGAGTGGTTACATGAATAGCTTACCATTGTCTTATCCTTGAAGACTGCAGTCGACAATGACAGTCCCTGTCACGTATGTAACACCACTGTATTACTGTATACACTCAACCTAGATGCACACCTTGACCACAAGGGGTGAACTTGTGGGAGACACTCCTTACCTGATCACACAGGTATAAAAAGGGAAGTCCCATGCAGGGTCATCGCTTTTGGAATCCTGTGAATAAAGAGTTAAGGTCACAGAGTGACCTTGTCCCCAGAATGTGCCTCATGTGATTTCATACTGTAGAGTAAGGACTTTACATTGGCGACGAGAAACGGGAATTCACGACCCACGAGAATGGCCACCGGTAGCACAGAGGAACGGTACTGTGTTGGGGAAGACTGGGACGATTTTGTTGAGAGACTTCAGCAAAGCTTCGTTACGAAAGAATGGCTGGGGGATGCAGCGGCCGACAAGCGAAGGGCTCATCTTTTGACCAGCTGCAGACCAAAGACTTACGCACTCATGAAGGACTTACTAACACCCGAAAAGCCGGTGGACAAAACCGTTGAAGAACTTAGCAAATTGATCGGGGAGCACCTCAAACCGGCGAGTAGCATACATATGGCCCGACACAGATTCTACACCCACCGATGTCATGAAAGACAGAGCATACCGGACTTCGTAGCGGACCTCTGGCGTTTGGCCAGCCTCTGTAAGTTCACAGACGCCTGCAGGGGGGAGATGCTAAGGGACTTCTTTATCAAGGGCATCGGTCATGCTGGAATTTTCCACAAATTAATTGAGACCAAGGATTTGACCTTGGAAGCGGCAGCATCGATAGCTCAAACTTTCATGGCGGGGGAGGAAGAGACGAAAATAATATACGCGCAATTCTGCCTCTAACGCAGTGATGGATCAGGGAGTCAACATCATCAATGCGACTCAGAGCCCCGCAGGAAGGCAGGGGCAGTCCGACACTCCCCAGGCAGCAATAGACCCCAGAGTAGGACTTCAACAGAGACAATGGCAGGCTGAACGGACATTCAGGCCATCACAGTGGACAATGCGGCCCGGGATGGGGCCATTGACACCCACTAATAGGGTACTTAAGAGCAGTCAAAGGGACAGTCAGCGCGGAATGCCTGGCCATAGTCCCTTTGTTCCCAACAATGGAAACTTTAACTCATGCTGGAGGTGTGGGGGAAAACACTCAGCTCGATCTTGCAGATTTCAACAGTTTGTTTGCAGGAACTGCAATCTCGTGGCCACTTAGCTCGAATGTGCAGGAAGACTGCAACCAGGCTAATATGAGGCGAATGGACCAGAAGAGGGTTCTTTGAGGCAGGATGACTTTTGGGGCAAATCGATGGACGCCGAGGTTCAGCGGGTCCATGTGGCGAATATTCACAGTTCCT
Organism: Pristiophorus japonicus; assembly: GCF_044704955.1. Classification (NCBI taxonomy): domain Eukaryota; kingdom Metazoa; phylum Chordata; class Chondrichthyes; family Pristiophoridae; genus Pristiophorus; species Pristiophorus japonicus. The sequence goes on from NC_091977.1 coordinate 347,560,247, forward strand.
ACACCTAAACGCCACCAATGATGATGAGGGTTTTATTAAACGGTATCCCAGTATGCATGGAGCTGGACACTGGGGCCAGCCAGTCACTCATGGGCGTTCAGCAATTTGAGAAGCTATGGCCACTTAAAGCCAGTAGACCCAAATTAGCACGTGTTGAGACACAATTACGGACTTACACTAAAGAAATCATTCCGGTGCTAGGCAGTGCAATGTTGGCTGTCACACACAATGGGTTAGTGAATCGGCTGCCGCTCTGGATTGTCCCGGGCAATGGTCCCTCACTGTTGGGGAGGAGCTGGTTAGCCGAGATGAACTGGAAATGGGGGGATGTTCATGCAATGTCATCTGTGGAGCAAAGTTCATGTTCACAAGTCCTACAACAATTCGATTCACTATTCCAACCTGGCGTCAGGACTTTCAAAGGCACTAAAGTAGTGGTACACATCACCCCGGACGACAGGCCAGTGCACCACAAAGCCAGAGCGGTGCCGTATGTGATGCAGGAAAAGATCGAGAGCAAATTGGACCGGCTGTTGAGAGAGGGCATCATCTCGCCTGTTGAATTCAGCGACTGGGCAAGCCCCATCGTTCCCGTCCTAAAAGCGGATGGCTCTGTCAGGATCTGTGGCGACTACAAGGCCACCATCAATCGGGTGTCCCTACAAGATCAATACCCGTTCGAGAGCGGAGGACCTCTTCGCCATGCTGGCAGGCAAGCTGTTCACCAAGTTGGAGCTCACTTCAGCCTATATGACCCAGGAACTGGCCAACAAATCTAAACGACTGACCACCATCACCAGGCACAAGCGACTGCTCGTTTATAACAGGTGCCCATTTGGCATTCGATCAGCGGCCGCGATTTTTCAAAGAAACATGGAAAGCCTGCTTAAACCCATTCCTGGAACGATCGTATTCCAGGACGACATCCTCATCACGGGTCGAGACACCGAGGAATACCTCCACAACCTGGAGGAGGTGCTATGCCGACTGGACCGGGTAGGCCTGCGACTCAGGAAGTCTAAATGTGTGTTCTCAGCTCCTGAGGTTGAGTTTCTGGGCAGGATGGTTGCTGCAGATGGGACTCGGCCCACCGAATCCAAAACAGAGGCGATTCGACGAGCACCCAGGCTCTGCAACACATCGGAGTTGCGTTTATTCCTGGGACTGTTGAACTATTTCAGGAACTTTCTGCCGAACTTGAGCACGTTGTTGGAGCCGCTACACATGCTCCTGTGTAAGGGTTGCGGTTGGTTTTGGGAGGACTGTCAGGAACGGGCTTCTGATCGGGCGCGAAACCTACTTTGTTCAAACAAGTTGTTGACCCTGTATGACCCCTGTAAATAATTGGTTCTGACATGTGATGCATCGTCCTATGGGGTTGGGTGTGTGTTGCAGCAGGGCAATGCTGAGGGTCAACTACAACCTGTGGCTTATGCCTCCAGGTCACTCTCTCAAGCAGAACGGGGATATGGGATGATCGAGAAGGAAGCGCTTGCATGTGTCTATGGTGTAAAAGAAAATGCATCAGTACCTCTTTGGTAGGAAGTTTGAATGAGAGGTGCACCACAAGCCATTAACATCCCTGTTGTCAGACAGCAAAGCTATCAATGCCAACCTATCAGCTCGCATACAACGATGGGCTCTCATGCTGGCTGCTTACGACTACTCCATCCGGCACCGGCCCGGCACTGAAAATTGCACTTCCACTGGCCACCACTGAGGGGGCAGTGGAGCAAAGCGCTGAGATGGTCATGGCTGTCGATGGCTTTGACAGCGCAGGCTCCCCCATCACAGCCCGCCAGATCAAAATCTGGACAAACAGAGATCGCCTCCTATCCCTGATTAAGAAAGGTGTCCTGACTGGGGTTTGGGTGCCCGCACACGGAGCATGCCCTGAGGAGGTCAGACCGTTCCACAGAGGAACTCCACAGCGAGCACCCAGGCATTGTGCTGATGAAAGCCATTGCCCGGTCACATGTTTGGTGGCCTGGAATTGATTCAGACCTGGGACACTGTGTTTGCAGATGCACGACATGTGCTCAGCTGGGTAATGCCCCCAGGGAGGCCCCGCTCAGCCCGTGGCCCTGACCCACCAGGCCATGGTCACGCATTCATGTCGACTACGCGGGCCCGTTCATGGGAAAGATGTTCCTTATTGTGGTAGATGCGTACTTGAAATGGATCGAGTGCATCATTCTGAATTCATGCACGTCATCCATCACCGTGGAAAGCCTATGTGCGATCTTTGCAACCCATGCTTGCTGGACATCCTGGTTAGTGATAACGGCCCATGTTTCACAAGCTACGAATTCCAAGAGTTTATATCGTGCAATGGCATCAACCACGTCAGGACTGCGCCGTTCAAGCCAGCCTCCAATGGCCAAGCGGAACATGCGGTCCAAATCATTAAGCAAGGTATGCTCAGGAATCAAGGACCCCTCCGTACAATGCCGCCTATCGCGTCTCCTGCTGGCCTATAGATCCCGACCGCACTCGCTCACGGGGGTCCCGCCCACAGAGCTACTAATGAAACGGACACTCAAAACTCGGTTGTCCCTCATTCACCCAGTCCTGACCGACATAGTTGAGGGCAACGCAAGTCACAAAACGAGTACCATGACCGTAATTTGAAGGGGAGATGTATAGAAATAAATGATCCTGTATTCGTCCTCAATCACGCCATGAGGCCCAAATGGCTTGAGGGCACTGTAATTGACAAAGAGGGGAATCGGGTCATCGTGGTAAAACTCAACAATGGTCAGATATGCCTTAAGCATCTGGACCAAGTAAAAAAAAGGTTCAGCATTGACACGGAGGGACCCGAGGAAGACCATGAGATGGAGCTCATAACACCGCCAGTGAACGAGCAACAAGAGCAATCAGAAGAATGCACAGTCCCTGCGGTCAGCCCGGAATCACCACAGGTAACAGACACTCACGTCAGTGTCCAACAACCAGAGCCCCAATTGCGGTGCTCCACGAGGGAGCGTAGACCACCTGAAAGACTAAACCTATGATCCCAATAAGACTTTGGGAGGGGGGCTGATGTCATGTATGCAACCACAATGTAACACCACTGTATTACTGTATACACTCAACCTAGTTGCACACCTTGACCATGAAGGGTGAACTTGTGGGAGACATTCCTTACCTGACCATACAGGTATATAAAGGGAGGTCCCACGCAGGGTCATCGCTTTTGGAATCCTGTGAATAAAGAGTTAAGGTCACAGAGTGGCCTTGTCCCCAGAATGTGCCTCATGTGGTTTCATACTGTAGAGTAAGGACTTTACAGTCCCCTCCTCCCCAGTGGATGTTGTGCCTGTGTAAGTAAATGGTTTAGTGCTGGATACTACTGAAACTACTGTCATTGCAGAATCTTGTATATTAGTGGCATCTTAGATGTAACCATTAAGGTTCTGGTGCCACCTAGTGGTTAGGTCTGCATTACCAGCTACAAAATGCTGCTCAAAAAATCCATGTATCAGAAAAATAAATAAATAGAAAGGACTGCCATTTATATAGCATGTACAAAACCTCAGGACATCCCAAAGCATTTTACAACCAACAAAGTACTTTTGAAATGTAGTCACTGTTGTAATGTAGGAAACACAGCAGCCAATTTTCACACAGCCAAGTCCCACAAACAGCAATGATATAATGATATAATGATCAGATAATATTAGTTGAGGAATAACTATTGGCCTGGACACAGGAGAGAACTCCCCTGCTCTTTTTCGAAATAATGCCACAGGATCTTATATGTCCACCTGAGAGGGCAAACGGGTTTCTCATCCGAAAGATGGCACCTCCGAACACAGCACTCCTCAGTCTTAATGTGCAAAGTTTAGTATTTACTTAAGAAATTAACAAATAAATAAATGGATATATGCAGTTTATATGAAGAAATAAGAAGCCGGCATGGACTAGTTGGGCTGAATCGCCTGTTTCTGTGCTGTATATCCTATATAATGCAGTATTGAGGGAGTGATGTGTTGCTGAATTTGCCGTATTACAGGTGAAATGCTAAACTGAGAACTTGTCAACTTGTTCACTTCTATGTTTAAGATTCCCTGGCACTATGCGAAGAACATGGAGTTCCTCTGGTGTCCTTGCAATACATTCCTCCCTCAAAACAAACAATCTAGTCATTCATCTTATTTGTGTGTGGGACCCTGCTGTGCAGAAATTGGCCGCTGCATTTACCTCAAAAACAGTAACTGCTCCTGAAAAGTAATGAATTGGATGTAAAGAACTTTGGGACGTCCCGAGGAGTCCATATATACATGGTATGCCTCTCTATAAATACCAGTTTTAACTTTACAAGTTTTTTATCCAGATATGTTCACATTCCAAAAGTGGTCACTTCAGAAGTGCTTTTGGTCGTCCTGAGGATGTGAAAGGCGCTATTTAAATGTGAGTTCTTTATCATTCACAAAATTTATTGTCCGGTGTTGTGGGCAGTCAGATCCTCTGCATTGCAGAATTGTGGTAGAATTCCCCTTTGGCCCATTTGCATTTAGTATTAAACATAAATCGGATCATTTTTACAAAACTCACTGTGTAACAGTTTATATGGATAGCTGACTGCAGAATTCACCAAATTAATATGCATTGCTAAATTAATATTTGTCAACAAAAAATGAATTAAGCCAGAGATGTCCTCAGAAGCTATGGCACTCAGTGTGTTGATTCATACTATAGATCATATTTGGTGTCAATTAGAATGACCTGAGTTCAAAATTCAATTTATACTGCTGCTTAATAACCAAACTGAATCTGAGCACAGTCACTGTTGGCCTAGGAGACTCCGTTCAGTGTGAGACATCCTGGGTTCGAATTCCCTGTTTTTAAAAAAAATCACCAGTCAATTAAATTCTGCCATCCTCTGCATAACTGTCCTGCTTCACAACCCAGGCCAACTTTAAGGTCCAGTGCAGCCAATCATCAATGTGAGCTGAATAAATAGCTGCACTATTCAAATGTAACCACAACACGTAAAGTACAATAAATGCAAGTTAGCAGCAGCTTTAGCAAGGATCAGACTTTAGCGTGATTCAATTTATTATGAGCTACAAGTTCAAATAAGGTGTCACATGTTGCCAGAGAGAGGTGGTGACGGAAGTAAACTTTTTAATTAGCTTTAATCTCCTGCAGAAGCTGAAGGAAGAACGAACTTGCATAAAAACAGAGTCTTTCACATCCTCAAAACGTTCCAAATTGTTTCACAGCCAAGAAGTACGTTTTAAGTGCAGGAAAGTAGGCAATTATTGCTGCCAATTTGCCTTCAGCAAGACCCCACAAACAACAGTGAGATAAATGACAAGATAATCTGTTTATGGTGGTGTTGGTCAAGGCATAAATGTTGGCCAGAGCACAGAGAGAGCTCCCTGGCTCTTCTACAAATAATGCCTTGGTTTAACGCCTCATTCGAAAGATTGCACCTTGGATCGTACAGCACTCTCTCAGTACTGCGCTGAAGTCTTGAAGTGAGTGTTGAACTCACAGCCTCCTGAAGATCAGTGTTTATTTAAAGCGGCATTGTCCTTGTGGTATACGTTTGTGAGATAAATGGGGAGTTTCATCACATCACGACTTATATCCAGCTATGAGATGTGATGGGTAAAATGCCACCGTCTGAAAATCCATCACTGGAAATTTCCTCAGGGTTTTGTTCTCCTGATCAGCTGCCACAGCTTTAGCGGAAGATCAGGGGCAAAGCTGGATACACCGTGTCAGTGGGGCTTCCGCCAAAGTTACGGTGGCCAATTGGGGAACCTCCCCAATGGAAATTCCTGGTGCAGGTGTACAACTTACACCATTCAATATTGAAAAAAGACTCAGTCTCAGGCACGACCTCCTACAGAACCATAGCAGTTTACAGTACGGAACTAGGCCATTCATCCCATCATGTCTATGCCTGCAGTTTGCTGGAGCCATCCTAAACTAATCCCACTTCTCTGCTCTCTTTCCCGTAGCCCTCTATCTTCCTCTACTTCAAATGTTTATCTACTCTTCCCTTAAAGGATCCCACAGTTTCTGCCTCAAACACTCTGTGACAAATCATTCCATGCTCAAACAATCCTCCTATCCCCTCTCCTCACTCCCTGTGACCATTTTAAATTGATGGCCCCCTCGTCATTGACAACCCAGCCAGACATTCACTGTTCACTCTTTCAAAACTCTTCATAAATTTAAAATACCTCTATTACATTTCTATTAGCTTTCACTGCTCTAGTGGAAATAGTCTCAGTATTACAAGTCTCTCCTCACAACTGTAGATTACCAACTTCAATAAAAATAAAGAGAGATGTAAAACGGTCTGCCGATTTGCTATCCCCCCCATTTTACAGTATTGCACAAACTCAAAATTACCCCAGTGGCTTTTCATTGAGTATATGCTCCCATTCCTCGTTTTTCCTCCCAAAATGCATTACCTCACTTCTCCACATTTAATTGCTTCTGCCGCTTGTCCTGATTTTGTCCTCCCAATATCTTTTACAGTTCTTCTTAATGTTAGTCAAATCCTGTCCTTGCGTGTTGTCAGTAAATTTCAACACAATGCTCTCTATGCTCAAGTTCAAATCACACATAAGTAGGTAGGCAAAGAGGCACTAACCCCTGGGGTACTCCTCTTCCATCCCTTCTCCAATCCAAGCAACATCCATTAACCCCAACACCTAGTTTCCTGCCCAGCAGCCAACTTTCTATTTACGATGCAATATTTTCTCATCCCACATATGCCTGAGTTTTTGTAACAGGTTTCCTATGAGACAACCGATTGAATATCTTGTGAAAATCCATATACACCACTTCTACTGCACTCACCTTATTTATCCAATTGTTACCTCTTCAAAAAATGTATTAAACTTGTCAAACACTTGCATTTTTAAATGCTCACTAATTTGATCTCAAACTAACATTAGACTAACTGGAACTATAGTTACCTTGTTTATCTTACTCTCCCTTCCTGAATAGAGATGTTACATTAGTTCCCTGGTACAATTTCTCTTTAACTATAAAAAGCCCTCATTAGTTCCCTTTATATTATCTGCCAGTCCCTTTTCATATTCCATTTTAGCCCTACTAATCTCCATTTTTCCTCATGATTCTCTTACTATATTTTTCCTCATGATTCTCTTTAGTATTGCTAGCCTCTGTTTTATAATATACTCTTTTAAATGCATTTAGATTTAATCTATTTGTTCTTTAATGCATTCCTTTTCACCTTAATATGAACACATCTATTTTGTATTCTAATCATCTCATGTTTACTACTAAACATATATCCCACTACCAAACATCAAGCAGTAGTTTCCAAGACTGTCACTGATCTCATCTCCTCTGGGAATCTTCCCTCCACGGCTGTCAACCTCATAGTCCCCCAACCGCACACAGCCCGCTTCTACCTCCTTCCCAAGATCCACAAACAGGACTGTCCTGGTAGACCCATTGTTTCAGCCTGCTCTTGCCCCATGGAACTGATTTCTTCCTATCTCGACTCTATTTTTCCTCCTCTTATCCAGTCTCTTTCCACCTACATTTGCGACTCTTCCAACGCCCTCTCCCACTTTCACAGTTTCCAGTTTCCTGGCCCCAACTGTCTCCTTTTCACTATGGGCGTCCAATCCCTCTACACCAGGATGGTCTGAGGGCGCTCCACTTCTTCCTTGAACAGAGGCCCAACCAGTCCCCATCCACCATCACACTCCTCTGCCTGGCTGAACTTGTTCTCACATTGAGCAACTTTTCTTTTAACTCCGCTCACTTCCTCCAAATAAAAGGTGTTGCTATGGGAACCCGTATGGACCCAAGCTATGCTTGTTTTTTGTGGGATATGCGCAATATTCTTTGTCCCAGTCCAACTCGGGTCCCCCCTCTCACCTCTTTTTCCGGCACATTGACATCGCTACTTTTCCAGTTCTGATGAAGGGTCTCAGATCTGAAACATTAACTGTTTCTCTCTCCATGGATGCTGCCTGGCCTGCTGAATGTTACGAGCATTTTCTGTTTTTGTTTCATATATTTATATTTCCCACTGCTGGCCTTTCAGCAACAACTTGGATTTTATATAGTGCATTTAATGTAGTAAAACATCCCAATGTGCTTCATAGGAGCGTAATCAGAAAAAAATCGACATTGAACCAAAGAAGGAGACATTAGGACTGGATCTTGGTCAATGTAGGTTTTAAGGAACGTCTTAAAAGAGGAAAAGCAAAATACTGCGGATACTCGAAATCTGAAATAAAAACAGAAAATGCTGGAAATACTCAGCAGGTCAGGCAACATTGGTGGAGAGAGAAACAGAGTTAACATTTTAGGTCAATGATCTTTCCAGTGACCTTTTGTTGGAACTGGTTCAGACGAAAAGTTATCGACCTGAAACGTTGACTCTGTTCCTCTCTCCACAGATGCTGCCTGATCTGCTGGGTATTTCTAGCATGTTCTGTTTTTATTTATTAAAAGAGGGGAGAGTTTAGGGAGGGAATTCCTGAGCTTGCAACCTCTCTGCCTGGTAAATTTGAGCCAGATCCCTTCTTACTTTGACGAGTTTCCCTTTTGGTTCCAGTCCAGCACCATTATTGCGCCAACCTATCGAGAGTGCAGTGTGCTAACTGCACGTAACGTTCCTGATTCAGCTCCTTTCCACACCTATTCATAGCTTCCACTGCAGCTAGGGTCCATTGTAAGGAGCTTGCCGAATGGGAGGGCTACGAAAGTGCAATATAGATGAAATTTAATGGAATGCAGCTTCTTAAACGTTAAGTGACTGTGTAGTGACAGAATTTTTCAGCGTAAGGTTCAAGGGGTGCGGGAGAACCAGATGAAATTGAAGATGTGAAAATGATGGGCAGAAAAGACCAGCTGGTCCATCAATTTTGCCCACACTCATGATGACTGGAGCATCAGAACGAGACACTTCGTAACCCCCCACCATCGCATCTATGTCATCTCCATGGAGAGTAAAAAAAAACAGGAAAAAAAAAATCCAGGGCCAATAAGAGGGGGGAAAATCTGGAAAATTCCTCTCCGACCCACTCAGGTGATCAAAACCAGTCCAGATCACAATGGGCCTGAAATTCCGATTGAGGTCTTTCCGTGGGCAAACGAGTGAAATAGGGAAAAAACATAGAAACAAAGAAAATAGGTGCAGGAGCAGGCCATTCGGCCCTTCGAGCCTGCACCACCATTCAATATGATCATGGCTGATCATGCAACTTCAGTACCCCACTCCTGCTTTCTCTCCATAGCCCTTGATCCCTTTGGCCGTAAGGGCCACATCTAACTCCATTTTGAATATATCCAATGAACTTTCCGTGGTAGAGAATTCCACAGGTTCACAATTTTCTGGGTGAAAAAGTTTCTCCTCATTTCGGTCCTATATGGCTTACCCCTTATCCTTTGACTGTGACCCCTGGTTCTGGACTTCCCCAACATTGGGAACATTTTTCCTGCATCTAACCTGTCCAATCCCGTCAGAATTTTATATGCTTCTATGAGATCCCCTCTCATTCTTCTAAATTCCAGTGAATATAAGCCTAGTTGATCCAGTCTTTCTTCATATGTCAGTCCTGCCAACCCGGGAATCAGTCTGGTGAACCTTCGCTGCACTCCCTCAATAGCAAGAACGTTCTTCCTCAGATTAGGAGACTAAAACTGTACACAGTACTCAAATTGTGGTCTCACCAAGGCCCAATACAACTGCAGCGACCTCCCTGCTCCTATACTCAAATCCCCTAGCTATGAAGGCCAACATGCCATTTGCTTTCTTTACTGCCTGCTGTACCTGCATGCCAACTTTCAATGACTGATGTACCATGACATCCAGGTCTCGTTGCACCTCCCCTTTTACTAATCTGTCACGATTCAGATAATAATCTGCCTTCCTGTTTTTGCCACCAAAGTGGATAACCTCACATTTATCCACATTATACTGCATCTGCCATGCATTTGCCCACTCACCTAACCTGTCCAAGTCACCCTGCAGCCTTTTAGCATCCTCCTCACAGCTCACACTGCCACCCAGCTTAGTGTAATTTGCAAACTTAGAGATGTTACACTCAATTCCTTCATCCAAATCATTAATATATATTGTAAATAGCTGGAGTCCCAGCACTGAGCCCTGTGGCACACCACTAGTCACTGCCTGCCATTCTGAAAAGGACCCGTTTATCCCGACTCTCTGCTTCCTGTCTGCCAACCAGTTCTCTATCCACTTCAATACATTACCCCCAATACCATGTGCTTTAATTTTGCACACTAATCTCTTGTGTGGGACCTTGTCAAAAGCCTTTTGAAAGTCCAAATACACCACATCCACTGGTTCTCCCTTATCCACTCTACTAGTTACATCCTCAAAAAATTCTAGAAGATTTGTCAAGCATGATTTCCCTTTCATAAATCCATGCTGACTTGGACCGGTCCTATCACTGCTTTCCAGATGCGCTGCTACTACATCTTTAATAATTGATTCCAGCATTTTCCCCATCACTGATGTCAGGCTAACCAGTCTATAAATTCCGTTTTCTCTCTCCCTCCTTTTTTTAAAAGTGGGGTTACATTAGCTACCCTCCAATCCATAGGAACTCATCCAGAGTCCATGGAATGTTGGAAAATGACCACCAGTGCATCTACTATTTCTAGGGCTACTTCCTTAAGGACTCTGAGATGCAGACTATCAGGCCCTGAGGATTTATTGGCCTTCAATCCCATCAATTTCCCGAACACAATTTCTTGACTAATAAGGATTTCCCTCAGTTCCTCCTTCTTGCTAGATCCTCAGTCCCCTAGTATTTTCGGGAGGTTATTCATATCTTCCTTAGTGAAGACAGAACCAAAGTATTTGTTCAATTGGATTGCCATTTCCTTGTTCCCTATTAGGAATTCACCTGATTCTGACTGCAAGGGACCTACATTAGTCTTCACTAATCTTTTTCTCTTCATATATCTATAGAAGCTTTTGCAGTCAGTTTTTATGTTCCCTGCAAGCTTACTCTCATACTCTATTTCCACCCCCCTAATTAAACTCTTAGTCCTCCTCTGTTGAATTCTAAATTTCTCCCAGTCCTCAGGTTTTCTGCTTTTTCTGGACAATTTATATGCCTCTTCCTTGGATTTAACACTATCCCTAATTTCTCTTGTTAGCCACGGTTGAGCCACCTTCCCCGTTTTATTTTTACACCAGACAGGGATGTACAATTGTTGAAGTTCATCCATGTGATCTTTAAATGTCTGCCATTGCCTATCTACTGTCAACCCTTTAAGTATCATTCGCCAGTCTATCCTAGCCAATTCACGTCTCACACCATCGAAGTTACCTTTCTTTAAGTTCAGCACCCTAGTCTCTGAATTAACTGTGTCACTCTCCATCTTAATCAAGAATTCTACTATATTATGGTCACTCTTCCCCAAGGGGCCTCGCATGACAAGGTTGCTAATTAATCCTCTCTCATTACACAACACCCAGTCTAGGATGGCCTGCTCTCGATTTGGTTCTTCGACATATTGGTCCAGAAAACCATCCCTTATACACTCTAGGAAATCCTCCTCCACAGTATTGCTACCAGTTTGGTTAGCCCAATCTATATGTAGATTAAAGTCACCCATGATAACTACTGTACCTTTATTGCACGTATCTCTAATGTCCTGTTTGATGCCATCCCCAACCTGTTTGGTGGTCTGTACACAACTCCCACTAACGTTTTCTGCCCTTTGGTGTTTGCAGCTCTACCCATATAGATTCCACATCATCCAAGCTAATGTCCTTCTTTACTATTGTGTTAATCTCCTCTTTAACCAGTAACATTATCCCACCTCCTTTTCCTTCCTGTATATTGAATACCCCTGGATGTTGAGTTCCCAGCCTTGGTTACCCTGGAGCCATGTCTCCGTAATCCCAATTACATCATATCCGTTAACAGCTATCTGCACAGTTAATTCATCCACCTTATTACGAATGCTCCTCGCATTGAGACCCAGAGCCTTCAGGCTTGTTTTTTTTAAACTCTATTTGTCCTTTTAGAATTATGTTGTAATGTAGCCATTTTTGATTTTTGCCCTTGATTTCTCTGCCCTCCACTCTTAATTTTCTCCTTCCTACCTTTTGCTTCTGCCCCCCTGCATAGATTCCCATCCTGCCCAGGTCCAGTTTGTGCTGATCCCACCTCCCCCAGAACCGGTTCCAATGTCCCAAGAATTTGAATCCCTCCCCCTTGCACCATTCGTCAAGCCACATATTCATCTGAGCTGTCCTGCAATTCCTACCCTGACTAGCACGTGGCACGGGTCGCAATCCTGAGATTACTACCTTTGAGGTCCTATTTTTTAATTTAGCTCCTAGCTCCCTAAATTCAGCTTGTAGGACCTCATCCCATTTTTTACCTATATCGTTGGTACCTATATGCACCACCACAGCTGGCTGTTCACCCTCCCCCTCCAGAATGTGCTGCAGCCGCTCCGAGACATCCTTGACCCTTGCACCAGGGAGGCAATATACCATCCTGGAGTCTCATTTGCGGCTGCAGAAACGCCTATATATTCCCCTTGCAATAGAATCCCCTTTCACTATCGCTCTCCCACTCTTTTTCCTGCCCTCCTGTGCAGCAGTCACCCCTGGTGCCATGAACTTGGTTGCTACTGCCTGCCCCTGATGAGCCACCTCCCTCAAAAGTATCCAAAACGGTATATCTGCTTTGGCGGGAGGTGAACACAGAGGACCCCTGCACTACCTTCCTTCCCCTGCTCTTCCTGATGGTCACCCATTCCCTATTTGCCTGTGTAACCTTTACCTGTGGTGTGACCAGCTCACTAAACATGCTATCCACGATGTCCTCAGCATCGCGGATGCTCCAGAGTGAATCCATGCGCAGCGTCAGTGCTGCAATGCGGTCTGACAGGAGCTGCAGCTGGACACACTTCCCGCATACATAGTAGCCAGGGACACCATGACTTAACCCTTAGATTAACTTAATTTGGCAACAATGCCAAAGGTTTCCTACTGATAAGAAAAGAAAAAGAAAAAGAGAAAAAATACTCACCAAGCAGCCAATCACTTACCCGCTTGACTGTGACATCACAATTTGATTTCTTTTTACTTCTATTTTGCTTCTTGACCCTGTACCAGCTAGCTGCTGCTGGCCTGTTATAGGCCTTGAGCCTCCCGTTCCCGCTGGCTGCTCTCCCGACTGCTGCTGGCGTTTTATAGGCCTCGAGCCTCCCTCCTATTACTATAAATGAGAACCCCACCCCAAACACACAAAACACAATAAAAAATAGAAAATAAACTACATAAACATTCATTTAAATTAAAGTTCTTATAAAAAAATATATATATTTTCCTGACTTTTTCAAAACGTTTTTTTAAAATTAAGCCTTACCACAGTGGGGAGGGTTTTTAAAAATAAAATGTGTTTTTATAACTATTTTAAAATGTTTGTTTATTTTTAAACACTCGCGCCTGTAAAAGGAGGCTATACACCTGCTTTTTCAGGCGCAAGATTCTAAAGAACATTTGCACGGCAAGATATTTGTAAATATAGGAAATCTTGCCCTGCAAGCGTCCTCGCTCCTGATATGTGTGAGATCTGTCAAGCCAGAAACTTGACAGATTGGAAAAGCCGGTTTTCAGCGCATGCGCATTGTGCACTGAAATCCAGCTTTTCCGATGCCTTCCCGGGTCCGTAGAAACTTCTTACGGACCCGAGACATCGGAATTTCAGGGCCATTGACTACGTGCACTGTTAATGCACTTACCTTTTATATGTGATCGCTGCCCCAACCAAGAACCAGTCCCTCAATGTTGAGGTAAGTAGAGTCTGGGAGCAAATGACAAAGGCACAGCACCTAATCCCCTGTTTCATGGCTAAAGAAGTGAATGTTACTGCTGAATGAAGTGGGTGCAAAAGACTTACCCTCTTTGGCACTGCAGGAGTGCAGCATGCTTGCAATAAATCTGAGGCATAACAGGTAAAGGCTAAGGTGTACCAATATAGCAGGTTGACTGTAGGGTGGTGAAATTGGTCTTGGGTGGTTGGACAAAAAGGGGATAGTGAATCGGCAGCCCATTTTACACTCTGCCTGATTTGGGAGAGGCAAAATAACAGATCAAAACCCAGTGCCAAAATGGGGCCACAAGTCTGGAAAATTACTCTCCGACCCCGAGACAATCAAACCCACTCCAGGAAACCACAATTCTTTCAACTGTTCCAGTTCTGGTGAAGTCCTGCAAACAATTCATGTACAACCTATTTTCTGGTGACCTGGCAGCAGTGGGCTCATTATTTGTAAGATTTCAAAGCAAATTTATCAAAGAGCAAATAAAAATTGCCCCTCCCAAAATACATATATTAACAAAGATTATAGAAACACTGAAAAAAAGCTAATGAAATAACTATTAAAAAGATAAAAAGCTGCGAAATTGAATCAACTTGTATTTATATAGCACCTTTAATGTAGTGAAACATCCCAAGGCGCTTCACAGGAGTATTATGAGATTTTAAAAATTGATACCGAGCTGCATAAGTAGAAATTAAAGCTTCGTCAAAGAGGCAGGTTTTAAGGATCGTCTTGGAGGAAAGAGAGATAGAGAGGCGGAGAGGTTTAGGCAGGGAGTTCCAGAGCTTGGGGTCTAGGCAACAGAAGGTACGGCCACCAATGATTGAGCGATTATAATCAGGGATACTCAAGAGGGCAGAATTAGAGGAGCGCAGACATCTTGGGGGGGTTGTGGGGCAGGAGGAGATTACAGAGCTAGGGAGGGGCGAAGCCATGGAGAGATTTGAAAATAAGGATGAGAATTTTGAAATCGAGGCATTGCTTAACCAGAAATCAATATAGGTCAGCGAACACAGGGGTGATTGATGAGCGGGACTTGGTGCAAGTTAGGACATGGGCAGCCGACTTTTGCATCACCTCTAGTTTACGTAGGGTAGAATGTGGGAGGCCAGTTAGGGGTGCATTGGAATAGTCAAGTCTAGGAGTAACAAAGGCATGGATGACGGCTTCAGCAGCGGAATGAGCTGAGGCAAGAGCAGAGACGAACGATTTTACAGAGGGGAATGAAGTGCAATGAATCAGGTATTCAGTGAAACATTTCTCCTAACTAACTAGCTAGCTAACCAACAGAAAACAGAGTCGGGATAAGTGGTTCATTCTCTGGTTGGCAACCAGTAACCAGTGACGCAGGGATCAGTGCTGGGACCCCAACTGTTTACAATCTATATTAACGACTTGGAAGAAGGGACTGAGTGTAACGTAGCCAAGTTTGCTGACGATACAAAGATGGGAGGAAAAGCAGTGAGTGAGAAGGACACACAAAATCTGCAAAAGGACATAGACAGGCTAAATGAGTTTGGCAGATGGAGTATAATGTCAGAAAGTGTGGGGTCATGCACTTTGGCAGAAAAAAATCAAAGAGCAAGTTATTATTTAAATGGAGAAAGATTGCAAAGTGCCATAGTACAGCGGGACCTGGGGGTACTTGTGCATGAAACACAAAAGGATAGTATGCAGGTACAGCAAGTGATCAGGAAGGCCAATGGTATTTTGGCCTTTATTGCAAAGGAGATGGAGGATAAAAGCAGGGAAATCTTGCTACAGTTAATCAAGGTATTGGTGAGGCCACACCTGGAATACTGCGTGCAGTTTTGGTTTCCATATTTATGAAAGAAGATACCTACTTTGGAGGCAGTTCAGAGAAGGTTCACTAGGTTGATCCCGGGGATGAGGGGGGTTAACTTATGAGGAAAGGTTCAGTAGGTTGGGCCTCGACTCATTGGAGTTCAGAAGAATGAGAGGTGATCTTATCGAAACGTGTAAGATTGAGAAGGGGCTTGACAAGGTGGATGCAGAGAGGTGTTTCTACTGATGGGAGAGACTAGAACTAGAGGGCATGATCTTAGAATAGGGGGCCGCCCATTTAAAACAGAGATGAGGAGAAATTTCTTCTCAGAGGGTTGTAAATCTGTGGAATTTGTTGCCTCGGAGAGCTGTGGAAGCTGGAACGTTGAATAAATTTAAGACAGAAATAGACAGTTTCTTGACCGATAATGGGATAAGGGGTGATGGGGAGCAGGCGGGGAAGTGGAGTAGAGTCCATGATCAGATCAGCCATGATCTTATTGAATGGTGGAGCAGGCTCGAGGGGCCATATGGTCTGCTCCTGTTCCTATTTCGTATGTTCTTATGGTCTGGAGCCTCAATAAGGCTTTGGTATATAATGTGTACAAGTACTGTAGCACATAAAATGCAGTTGTATGGAAAAATCACAGGCAAAAGGATCAGGTTCAAGATTAAGGACTGCTGGCCCACATTTTTGATTCCCCTGCAACTGCACAAGACCCAAAACTCTACTGTAGTGTGTATCGGACATGAAATTAAGTCATGACGGCTCCAAAATTAGTCAACACTGGTTGGGATAGAGTGGCATCAGCCAAAATAGACTGTTGAGCAATGCACAAGATAACTTGGGTCCACATGGCGAACCATCTTTAACTGCTTATGCACATAACTTTCCTTGAAGAATGTTGCTCAAAAGTTGCTGAGGTTAGAATTATGCAAATCTCATGGTTTGACAGGGTGTGTGGGTTCTGTATATTCTTGTATTAGTGGAATGTTTATGGGTTCTGTATTAGTCGAGTGTGTGTGCCTTTTGTATATTCTTGAGAGGAGGGGATGTTGTGTGGGTCCTCTATGCTCTGGTAATAGTAGATAGTATTAAATCCTCTGTGACAGGGATCCCACCTCATGAAGTGGAGGACAAAATGGATCAATTATACTCGGCCCTAAAATTCAAGGCGCATCAAAGGAGGAACATTTGCAAGATTCCGATGACATTCACAAGAAGGGATTAGCATCACTCCACATGGGACGGGTGAGCATTTCTGTTCACCTCCCACTCTAATTCTTTCCATCTTTTAATCTCTTGCATTATATCTGCTTGACTTCATAAACTCACGCGTCCCCCTCATACAAACATGCAAAAATATGACAGGCAGGAAATGACCAGCAAGTCTATCAAGCCTGCCCCACTCATGATGACCGGAGCATCATGATTAAACACTTCCTACCCCCTACCTACACACCCCAGAATCAAGGGGCTAAAAAGAGTGAGGAACTTAAAGTAACTAATATCAGTAGAGAAAAATTATGAGAAACAAATGCGACTACACGTTGACAAATCTCCTGGAATTGATGGCCTACAACCTTGGGTTCTAAAAAAGGTGGCTGCAGAGATAGTGGATGCTTTGGTTGTGATCCTCCAAAGTTCCCGAATTCTAGAATGGGTCCAGCGGATTGGAAGGTAGCAAATGTAACCCCGCTATTCAAGAAACAAGGGAGAAAACAAACTACAGGCCAGTTAGTCGAGCGTCAGTCGTCAGGAAAATGCTGGAATCCATTATTAAAGTGGTAACAGGGCACTTTAAACGTCATATGATTAGGCAAAGTCAACATGGTTTTATGAAAGGGAAATCATGTTTTCCAAATTTATTAAGTTTTTTTGAGGATGTAACTCGCAGGGTAGATAAAGGGGAACCATTGGATGTAGTATATTAGGATTTCCAAAAGGCATTCGATGAGGTGCCACATAAAAGGTTGCTACGCAAGATAAGGGATCATGGGGGGGTTGGGGGTAATATATTCGCATGGATAGATGATTGGTCAACAGACAGAAAATGGGTCATTTTCTAGTTGGCAGGCTGTAACTAGTGGGGTGCCAAAAGAATTAGTGCTTGGGCCTCAGCTATTTACAATCTATATTAATGACTTAGGTGAAGGGACCAAGTGCAATGTATCCAAGTTTGCTGACCATACAAAGCTAGGTGGAAAATAAGCTGTGAGGATACAAAGAGCCTGCAAAGGGATTATAGACAGGTTGTGAGTGGTCAGTAATAGTGGCAGGCTTTGGTATGAAGAATAAATTAACAGAATATCTTTTCAATGGTGAGAAACTATTAAATGTTGGTGTTGGGAGAGATGTGTGTGTCTGTGTACAGGAAAGAGTGTTAGCATGCAGGTAAAGCAAGTAATTAGGAAGGCAAATGGCATGTTGGCCTTTATTGCAAAGGGTTTTGCATACAAGAGTAAGGAAGTCTTATTACAATTGTATAGGGCTTTGGCGAGACCACACCTGGAGTACTGTGCACAGTTTTGGTCTCCTTATGAGGAAGGACATACTTATCTTCGAGGTGGGTCCAATGAAGGTTCACTAGGTTGATCCCTGGCATGAGAGGGTTGTCCTATAAGGAGAGATTGTGCCTATATTCTGGAGTTTAGGAGGAGATGTGATCTCATTGGAACATGCAAGATTCTGAGGGGGATTGATAGGATAGATACTGAGAGGTTATTTCCCTTGGATGGAGAGTCCAGAACTAGGGGGGGCATCGTCTCAGGATAAGGGTTCAGCCATTTAAGACCAAGATGAGGAGGAATTTCTTCACTCAGTGGGTTGTGAATCTTTGGAATTCTCTGCCCCAAAGTGCTGTGAACAAAAGTAACACACCTCAGAACTTATATAAGATTACGAATGCGAATTTTTGGGAAAATGTTGTTTTTCAAATTGCTGTTGTGTACCTAAGATAAAACATCCATTCCACAAAACCTTTTGAGGGGCAATGAGACTTGTAGCCAATCCATGATTCCATTGTCATAATTTCCTTTCCAACTCCTCAGGGGGATCAGGCAATCTCCAGCAAGTCCCAAATCCATTAGTAATTTTCCAGAATAATTCATCTTACCTCCCATATGTCATTATCTTGTTTTCTAAAAAATGGATCCAATGCCTTCTTGAAGGACTGTACAAAATCAATCTTCATCACCATCTCTGGAATCCTGTCCACAGCTCAGTCACCCTCTGGGAAAAATAAAACTTCCAGCTATCCAAAGAACCTCACTCTCTGCTTCCTCAGTTTATACAGGTGGCTTCTATCGAGGGATACACCACCATTTAGGACACAGACACTTAATGTTGCCATTTTCAGAAGCCTGGTGTCGGATTACAAATGTTGGTTATGAAAAACAGATTATATTCTGATGGGAGCTTAAATGACCCTTGTGTCAATAATGGGCTGGAATTTCTGCTTCTGGTCGTTTCATTTTTGAGAGGTTGTAGAGAACATGGAAAACAGAAAATGTTAAATACTTTTGTGTAACTAATAAAGATCAGTTTATTCATATAAATTTTCATTTGCACAGCTTATTCTAGGAAAAGAGTGCCGTCCATCTGTCTAGTTCCAAAAACGACTAGTGAACTCAATCATCCATTCCCATAAATACCTATTCAATCCTCCCTTATATTTTCCCACATCTATCTGCCTCCACTGCACCCTTCGATAAGCCTTTCCAAACACTCACCACATTCTGCGTACCTAAACTGCCCAAGCATCTTTCCTTATCTAAATTTGAGCCAGTTACCCCTGGCTTTGCATTGTGGCAGTCTCAATCGTATCAGGGTTCAATTTATCTATTTCCTTAAGGATCCTGAATGTCATCAGCAAGATCTTTCTTAGCTGTATAAACATTTATGTTGCAATACAACTGAGACGGTGTTAAACTGCTGGCTGCTATTTAGCTCAAGATTCTGCAGACTAATAGCCATGGAAAGGGAGTATCTATTCCAATGTTCACAGGTAATGTAGACAAACAGGGGTTCTGCAGAAATTAATCTCCATCTTTATTTACAGATCCATACAAAATTACAATGCCAGAATGCAATCTTTTAACAAATTACATGAAACTTT
Source organism: Pristiophorus japonicus (assembly GCF_044704955.1). Classification (NCBI taxonomy): domain Eukaryota; kingdom Metazoa; phylum Chordata; class Chondrichthyes; family Pristiophoridae; genus Pristiophorus; species Pristiophorus japonicus. The sequence goes on from NC_091977.1 coordinate 347,579,983, forward strand.
GAAAAGGCCATAGTATTCATAAAACATATTACAGTATAAATAGCTTTTTCTTTTTCAATTCTTCTGAAGTGGAGATGAAGTAGGCCAACAGAATGACATCCTGAAAATTTGAAAATAAACAAACTGATTTAGGCTGGGAGAGCAAGCATTTTACATCTGGGTTCGCATTAAAATATGAATGTGCCCATTTATCCCCGAGTATATCACAATTTTGGAATGATTTCTAACCTGTACCTTCGATGCAAGACATTGAAAATTAAAAAAAAAAATACAGGTCTCAATTTATACAAGTGTAACAATAAGGTTTCCTGTACAGGACAGTATTATTTCATCACAGTAAATATGGATGTCCAGTAATGGTTGGGCACATGAGATCTTTTATTATACTGTATGCATAAAAGTCAAAGGTGGGCACATGAAATGGAGAAATACAAAATAAACCTGAAATGTGCATTTATTCCAATCAACAAAAGTTTGAGCAGAGCACAGAATCTGCAACTGAATCATAATGGGGTTTTTTTGTCAGTGGGAAAATAATGCTTTAAAAACTTATGCCTGACTCTGGAAAATTGGTAACTCAGCAAATATTCCAATTTTCTCCCCACCCAAGGGCATCATTCTCATACATTTGAAACAGCACCGAGATCAACAGGGCTATAAATTTATACATCCATGCCAGATTAGTGTATGGTTGGAAATTTACTACAAATTGACTAAGTTGGTACCAATGCAAAATATGTATGTACATGTGTAAAGTCAAGCTTGCCAGTGGAACACACAGCAGCTATTTTACTGTAATGGTATCTAGTGCTGAGTATCTAGCACTGGAGAGCTTGCATAGTAGAACATGGTGGTAGAATGGACTATGTTGAACAAATTACTCAATCAGGACCGGGATAGCTTTGCACTTCCATGTAAATTAAACAGCAGGAATTCTAACAGATAAACAGGAATTCTTGACAATTCAATATATCTGAGGAACTTCAAACACGTGATGAGTTTTGGCTGCAATTCACGTTAAGCTCTCATGCCTTGAGGGCCAACCAAAACAAAAAATCAAAGATGAAAAGTCCATTACACATTGGGTTTTGAGAATGGAACAGGTTCTATCTTTGAGGTGGCAGAAGCAGGTAAAAAAGATATGCCCAGAACCAGTATAAACTGTACTCATGTCAGCTTCCTTTGTTACAGGTTGCCTCTGACCATGTTAGATTATTTATAGCAGATAACGAATACCTCTAAACGAATAAGGCCTCATGGCACCTTGAAAAAAAAACACCACAGTGAAACTGCAGTGGGTTTATGATCTTGGTTGAAGTTTTAATTACAAAGCACTCATTCCTCAGAGGTATTAGGCATCACATACATTAATTTTTGCTTTAAACTGTAACTACCATTGCAACGGGCATCACCATATTTTTGATGCAAGAATTGCCCTGTACCACAAATTGTGCGGAAAGTTCACCGATGTGCATAGATCGCCATTGAAAATGCCCGCTTTTCCAAACCTAGCTTGTATCTACCAGACAGCTATATGTAATGCAAGTCATTTTGACAACAGGCAGTAGTAAACTGCCCAAATGAAAATAGAAAGACCCACGAAAAATCCTGAATTAACTAGGTGTTTGCTGCTTTTTATTTGTGTATTTCTTTTGTTTTTAGTAAGAATTATCTGATAAAAGTAGAACTACAAAACAAGGCAACAGTTCAGTTTTTGCATGGACTTTACTCAAAGCTTCTGATTATTTTTTTTAAAAAAAGGATCACATACGCGCTGTCCTTATATAAATAGGGTAAACCAAATTGATGTTTTTAGTTCAGGTACAATGTGAATTAATCACATTTTCTTCAATAACGCCGAGCTTAAGAACTGACAGTTACCTGCCAATAATAATGTGGTTTTTTAAAGCACACTACTTAAGAGCCTTGCAGAGCCAAGCAGCTCAGATAGAAGACAGTTGGTCCAAACGCTCAGAAGCACGTAATGTACAGAATTCTTGCTAACCTTATAATAACGGTCTTGCTAGGTTTTAGCAACAAGTACCTCAAAAGTCAGCCAGCCTAGAAATATCATTCTCTTCAAAACTGCTATAATACAAACGGGTATAACCTGTCAAAAGGGAAAAAGTGATGTACAATCATAAAAATAATCTTTTTAAAAACAGAATTGTAGAACGAAGGACGAGGAAAAATATCGCAGTTCATGAGAAGGCTAGTGTTTTCTTCATTACTTCTCTGCATGTACAAATGGGTTTTGTAATGGAATACACTTCAAATTTGTCAAATCTAATAACTTTTGTATTTGTATTCAAATGTACATTTTACATTAAAAAAATCCCTGGTACAAACCACAGCTATGCAGAGGACTTCCCAGCTGTTTATCAGTGTATCATTCAGGTATACTATATGAAGTCTGGTCTGTAAATCAATATGGTAAACCTCTGCCTCGTCCTCCTATGGTTGATGTGCTAATATGCCCACTGTAGGCATGAGAATAACCTGCACCACGCCCAGGGGATCCCCAGCTCTGTCCATGAAGGGGGCCACTGGTGGCTAGGTTCTCTTGTCTGTTGGCGACATACCCATAATTCTGCAGTTTTGTGGCAAGAGGCACATTTGCACTGTTAGTACTTTCAGGTATTGCTGCTGGATTACTTCCACTGCTGCCCAACGGGGGCAGAGCACCGCGGCTGTATTCAAATCTGTGGTCTTTATCTCCTGTAAACTGCATAGCACTGCTGTTGAGATAACTAATCCCTTCTCCATAACCTGTCACTGAGCTAGAAAAGGCCTCTGAGTAGCCAGAATGCAGATGTGCACCACTAGCATGAGATGATGGAGCACTGAATGCAGACGATACGGTATCCAGAAGCGAGTGACTGGGGGCATCCGCACTACCCAGGAAGGTGCCCCTTCCCCCACTGCCACCAAGTCTGCTGCCATACCCATCACTACTGAAGTTACTAGACGAACAGGATGTCCCAAATCCATCCCCGTACTCTGCAGCAGTTCTAAGGTTACCACCTGCTCGATAGTCAACAGCTGTCTGCCCCAGCTCCTGGGCTTGATGATGAGCTAAAAGCTCTAAAAGGGCTGCCTTCACCCCTGCAGCTGGATCGCTCGTTGAGCAAGGAGTGGCACTGAGCTGCTCCTCTGCCTGATAGTTCCCGTCTGCTGAAGCAGGTGGCGGCTCTGGTGGCTCCGGAGGTCTCTGGTCTGGAGGCAGGATTCGAGGATGTTCATGTACGGGCGACTGCTCTGGGATGCTAAGATCCGACTGTCTCGTAGAGTCATCATTGAAATCTGAAATTACACACGTTAGGATTTTGACAATGATTTAAAACAAAAATGGTAAACCACTAAACCAAAACCATTTGCCACAGCATCTTTGCAGAGAGATGCATATTGAAGAGAGTTGTTTCCTAACCACAGCTCAGCCCATCCCCAGGCAAGGGGGCAGGCAGGTAACAAGCTCCAAGAGTCATTATCAATACTGCATGGTAAACAAAAAGCAGCTCTTTCCCTCTGGGGAAAGTGGTTCTCCACAATAGGGAAGCTGAAGTTATGGCATGAGGTCTGTGGGTTTAAACATGCATGATACCACTCCAATATATGGAACGTTGTAACTTAAACCTGTGGATTTAGTTGTTACTTACACTTGGTTAAAATCGGCTGTGTGGTTGATAAAGAAGAAAGCTGCGGACTGCAGGAAGATATCAATCAACTGGTCAGGAGGGCAGAACAGTGGCAAATGGAATTGAATCCAGAAAAGTGTGAGGTAATGCATTTGGGGAGGGCTAACAAGGAAAGGGAATATACATTAAATGGTAGGACACTGAAGTGTACAGGAACAAAGGGACCTTGGAGTGCATGTCCACAGATCCCTGAAGGTAGCAGGCCAGGTAGATAAGGTAGTTAAGAAGGCATACGGAATGCTTGCCTTTATTAGCCGAGGCATAGAATACAAGAGCAGGGGGTTTATGCTTGAACTGTATAAAACACTGGAGTACATGATTGCATTGGAGAAGGTACAGAGGAGATTTACGAGGATGTTGCCGGGAATGGAGAATCTTAGCTACGAGGACAGATTGGATAGGCTGGATTTGTTTTCCTTGGAAACAGAGGAGGCTGAGGGGAGACCTCATTGAGGTGTATAAAATTATGAGGGGCCTAGATATAGTGGATAGATAGGGCCTATTTCCCTTAGCAGAAGGGCCAACAACCAGGGGGCATAAATTTAAAGTAATTGGTAGAAGGTTCAGAGGGGATTTGAGGGGAAATTTCTTCATGTAGAGGGTTGTGGGGGTCTGGAACTCACTGCCTGAAGGGCTGGTAGAGGTAGAAACCCTCACCACATTTAAAAAGTACTTGGATGTGCACTTGAAGTGCCGTAACCTACAGGATTATGGACCTAGAGCTGTAAGTGGGATTAGGCTGGATAGCCTTTTGTTGGCCGGCATGGACATGATGGGCCGAAATGGCCTCCTTCTGTGCTGTAAAGTTCTATGATTCAACAGAATCATACACGAGCCAAATGCAATGACCTTACTTTATACCCAAAGTTAATGATAACATTGAATCGGTCAAATGTTTAAAATACTGAGGTTTGTAATTTCTTTACGAGCTCAGTGAAAATTCCTGAATGCAGATATCTCGATGAGCGTTAAAATTTGGGCTTTCTCCCAATACTTTTTAATCTTTGGCTCACAGCAAAAAGGTAGTTTCCATAAGCAGCCAGACTCTCCAATGCATCATTCCTTGCTCTTATAACTTTTGTGCCCAGAAGGTCACAAAATTATTACATATGAAGGAGGCATCCAACTGTTTCTTAAATGATTTCAGGGTGTTGATCCTTTTTTGTGTGAGGAGCAGTTTCATTTCAGTCCTGCATTTGCCTTTTGAACCAGTGCCCCCTTGATCTCTGGCGAGTTCAGTTTGAGGTAATTTTTCTGAATCTACCATTTCCACAGTTTACTATATTGCATACAAGCCATGGTTTACTATATTGCATACAAGGTTGCCTCTCATGCACCTCTTTTCAAGACTTGAAAGCAAAAGTTTCTCCTCATAACATAGTCCTTTGATAATAGGGATCAGCGCATGGCTCTTTTCTGAACTGCCTTCAAGGCTTGACTGTCTCTCGTGTCACAGGGAACACAAAGGACACAGTACTCAAGGGGTGGTATCTGACCAGAGCACTATACAGTTTTATTGCAATATCAGGCGAGAGATCACATGGGCTGGCCTCTTTTGCTATCATCTTTGTAAGGTCGTAAATGCTACACTATCAGGCCACAGGCTAAATTTAATAGTTAGATTTATTTACAAGACAGTTAATACACAAATAGTAAAACACAGCAAGAGACCATTGTTTTAAGTGCTAAACCATTAAAGACAGAATCAGTCATAAAGGGGCTAACTAGCCTTTTCAAGGAACTATTTCTTACATAATTAAAATAAAATGGCACAATTTTAAGGTGGGGGGGCGGGGGTGCAGGAACAGACCTGAAGGTCCACATACACAGATCTTTGAAGGTGGCAGGACAAGTTGATAGGGTTGTCAAAAAATAGACAGATCCCTGGGCTTTATAATTAGAGGTATAGAGTACAAAAGCACGGAGGTTATACTAAACTTTTATAAAATCACTGGTTAAGCCTCAGATGGAATACTATGACCAATTCTGGGGACCACCCTTTAGGAAGGATGTCATGGCCTTGGAAAGGGTGCAGAGGGGATTTACTAAAATGGGACCAGGGATGAGGAACTTCGGTTATGTGGAGGGATTAGAGAAGCTGGGATTGCTCTTCTTTGAGCAGAGAAGGTTATGAGGAGATTTAAGAGGTGTTCAAAATTATATGGGGTTTTGATACAGTAATTAAGGAGAAACTTTTTCCACTGGCAGGAATGTCAGTAACCAGAGGACAGATTTAAGGTAATCGGCAAAAAAGAGGGGAGATGAGGAGAATCTGGATTGCACTGCCACAATAGGTGGTGGAAACAGATTCAATCGTAACTTTCAAAAGCAAATTGGATATATACTTGAAAAGGAAAAACTTGCAGGGCTATGGAGAAATAGAAGTGGGACTAATTGGATAGCTTTCAAAAGAGCCAATACAGGCATAATGGGTCAAATGGCCTCCTGCTGTGCTGTATGATTCTTATTCATTACACAAGGCTTTCGAATGAAATGTACTTTGAGAATAAAATGCTGTATGCTTGCAATGCGACTCCTAGTCATCCACAGATTTATGTCAGAAAAGGCCTTTCATGGCACAGATTGAGACATCAACTGCCTTCCTCTCTAACATCTCACTGATGGTTTGGACATCATAGATAACATATTGGTATATTCCATTGCTCCCCTCCAAGCCTGTTGAGTCAAATATGCCCGCAACTCGGAGTCTGACGCAGACATCAACCAACTATTTGACATGATTAACTTCTGAATACAGGCAACATACACAAAGAAAACCATCTAGGCAAGATGACGCACTGAATATGTTGCTGGACCGAGACAGTTACGTGCATTTGCCTTGTCCTCGTCACATTATAGGGATTCCTGTAAAAGGTACAGCTGGCTGAAACCAACTTTGAATTGGATTTGCTCTGTCTGATGTCTCATGGACTATTACACACAAGTCTCATTTTGGGACATTGCATGTTGCAATGGCTCACAGGGTGAAAGCATTCGGTGGTGCAGCACTGATCCATATGGACGAGGAAGGTCCCTCACCTCTACTGGTTGAACTGATCTCAACTAGGCAGTAGGAATCCTACAATTTGGTCTCCACTAAAAGGTGTACCAACTGATCCAACATTCTTGCTGCAGTTATTATTCAGCAATCCTGCTTGAAAAGCACATGCAAATGTCAGGTAAGGACATGGGTGAGCTCAGCTGTGATACTTCCCGAGATCAAATGAAACTTACTGGCTCGACTTATGCAATAATAGGAGAAGGAAGGTGAAGGCACAAGTAGGTAGGGAGAGATTAAAATCACATCACGAGGGTGGGCTTTGTTTGAATAAAATGCGTGAAGGGAACTATCACACCTGCACTATGTTATTAATCTAATGTTATCAGTAGCAGTATCTACAACAAATTCATATAAAGTGTAAGCAATTACACACTAACATACCAGGTATAGCAGCGACAGGCTCGGAAGGATCCAGAGGTTCTGGTGCTCGAGTGGGTACCTCAACATCCGCAGCAGTGCTCTCTGTCTCTGCGACAATTTCTTTTTCTTTTGGCTGCGGTGTCTTAATGAGCTGAGCTAGTAAAACAGCGAGTGCACTCTGGATGGCGGCCTGAGCAGTATCAGGCTCGTTTTTCGGCAGTGGCTGAGTCACAGGCGGCGGGGCGTGAGGAGTAGGCAGCAGGGGTGGGGGCTGAGCTGGCACAGATGGTATTACCAGTGGCAGTTTTTCGACCTCTTCTTGCTGCTTTGCAGCTGCTGCCAGGACTCCGGCTGGAAGGTTAACTGTGCTGAGTTGCTGCTGAGTCTCAGGATTCACTTTAATATTCAGTACTTGAGCAAGATGCGCCAAGCTAAGACTGTTCTTGGACCTCAACAGGTTCAATAGAATGGCCAAGTCATTCTGGTTTAGTGGCTGTCCAGTGCTTTTACTCCCTGCAGAAAAATATAAAATCTCATTAACTGCCCAGCAAATAAAAGTTTTAACAGCAGTGACTGCAAATTAAGCCCTAAATCTTTACAAATAATGGGGCAATCTTCAAATATGTCAAGCATATTGGTAAATATGAAGAACAGATAATTATGGCAACAGCTAAATATCGTAAATGCAGATAAATGTGGCAACCACATTGGGTAATAATGGCAAACACATCGGATAAATATGGTAACGGCACTGGGTAATAACGGTAAGCATATCGGGTAAATATGGCAACTACACTGGGTAATGTTTACATATTAGGTAAATATGGTAACCGCATAATGGGTAATGATGGTAACTACACCGGGTAATGATGGCAATCTTATTAGATAAATATTCCTCCAGGAGTGTGGCATTCTCAAACTAGTATTCAGCATTGATTACCAGTGAGGATGATGACACCTCAAGAGGAGTGGCACGAACAGCCCCATGTCTCTCTCTCGGCATTGCGAAGCAAAGGACTGCACGGGTGGGGACAGCAAATTGCAGTAGTAATTGGGGAGTAGACAGTCAGTAGGAGAGACAGGCAAGTTCTGCTACCATCGATGTGACTCCCATATTGTATGTTGCCTCCCTGGTGCGAGGATAAGGAATATCAGAGAAAGGATGCAGAACATTCTGCGGGGGCAAGGGGAAGAGCCAGAAGTCATGGCCCACGTTGGAACCAATGACATAGGAAGAGGGTTGAGAGCCTACAGACAGAGGTTAGAAGCTAGGGAGGAAGTTTAAAAAGTAGCACCTCAAAAAGGTAGTAATCACCAGATTACTCCCAGTGCCACGCGCTAGTGAGAATAGAAATAGGAGGATATGCCAGGTTAATGACTAGAGACATGGTGCAGGAGGGAGAGGGTTGGGCACCAAGATGTAATATTAAAAAGTAGAAACAAAGTGTACAGAGACAGTTGGAGTTAGAAATAATACAGCATTAGGTGGGACCATAGAAAATATAAAGAGGTCTAAATTAGGTTTAGAGTTCATGTCTGTAATTAACTGCATGAAGTGTGGTTAATAAAGTTGGTGAGCTACAGGCGCAAATAGCCACGTGGGAATATGATGTAGTGGTGATGAGAGACCTGGCTCAAAAAATTGGGAAAATTGAATGCTTAATATTCTTGGGTACAAGGTATTCAGGAAAGATAAGGAAGGAAAAAAAGGAGCAGCAGTTTTGATTAAGGAAAATATTAGTGCTAGAAAGAGATAATGTCCTTGAGGCGTCGAAGACAGAATCTATTTGGTAAGAGTTAAGAAACAGTAGAGAAGCTATTATGCTACTTGGTGTAGTTAGTAGGCCACCAAATAGTGGGAAGTTGATGGAGGAGCAGATCTGCAAGGAAATTACTAGAAGGTTACATGATCTATAGAGTAATGATAATAGGAGATTTTAACTACCCCAATATTGAACGGGGCAGTCATTGTGTTAAGGGCAGAGAGGGAGGAATTTCTGAATTGCATTCAGGAGAACTTTCTTGATCAGTATGTTTCTTGCCCAACAAGGAAGAAAGCATTGCTGGATCTAGTCCTGGAGAATAAAGTGGGTCAAGTGGAGAATGTCGCAGTGGGGGAGCATCTCAGGAATAGTGATCATAGTATCGTTAGAGAAAGACAAGGAGCAATCTAGAATAAAAATGTTTAATTGAAGGAGGGTTAATTTCAGTGAATTTAGGAGGGATCTGGCCTGTGTAAATTGGAGTCAAACTGGCAGGCAAAAATGTAATGGAGCAATGGGCGGACTTTAAAAAAAAAGATAGTGCTCGAGTACAGTCTAGGTATATTCCCACAAGGGGAAAAGGGAGCGCAGCCAAAGTCAGAGCTCCCTGGATAACAAAAGAGTTAAAGAGTAGGATGAAGCAGGAAAAGCAGCATTGTACAGATGTCAGCTTGATAATACAATATAAAAAGTACAGAGAAGTGAAGAAGAGGGGCAAAGAGACAGTACAAGAATAGAATGGTGGCTGATATAAAATGGCATCCAAAGGTTTTTTATAGGCATATTAACAGTAAAAGGGTTGTCAGAGGAACAGTGGGGCCGTTTAGGGACCAAAATAGAGATCTATTGGTGGAGGCAGTAGAGCTTTGCATTGGTGTTTACCAAGAAAGAGGACTTTGTCAAAGCTAAGGTAAACGAGGAGGTTGTCAGGATACTGGATGAAATAAAAATAAAGAGAGGAGGTACGAGAAAGGCTGGCAGTACTTAAAGTGGGTAAGTCACCCGGTCCAAATGGGAAGCATCCTCGGTTATCGAGGGAAGTAGGGGCAGAAATTGTGGAGGTGCTGCAATCTTCTAATCCTCCTTAGATACAGGGGTAGTGCCATAGGGCTGGAGGATTCCGAATGTTACACCCTTGTTCAAAAAAGGAGAAAGGATGAATCTGGCAATTACAGGCCATTCCGTTTAGTGTCGGTGGTGGGGAAGCTTTTCAAAATAATAATCTTGGAGAAAAAGAACAGCCACTTGGATAATCATGGACTAATAAAGGAGAGCCAGCACAAATTTATTACAGGCAAATCGTGTTTGCCGAACTTGATGAGAGTTTTTTTGATGAGTTAACAGAGGGTGGATGAGGTTGATGTATATATAGACTTACAAAAGGCGTTTGATAAAGTACCACATACTAGGCTTGTTAGTAAAATTGAAGTCCATGGGATAAAAGGGGTAAGTAGCACCATGGATAAGAAATTGGCTAAAGGATACAAAACAGAGTTGTGGTGAATGGCTACTTTTCAGAGTGGAGGGAGGTATACTGTGGTGTTCCCTAGAGTTCAGCACTAGGACCGCTGCTGTTTTTGATGTACATTAATGGGAGGTGCAGGTCACAATTTCAAAATTTGCATATGACACAAACTTGGTATTGCTGTAAAGAGTGAGGAAAATAGTAAACTTCAAGAGGACAGGCTGGTGGAATGGGCAGACACACGGCAGATGAAATTCAACGCAGAAAAGTGAGATGTGATACATTTTAGCAGGAAGCACGAGGCGAGACAGTACAAGCTAAATGGTGTAATTTTAAAGAAGGTGCAAGACCAGAGAGAACTGGGGCTGTTTGTGCACAAATCTTTGAAGGTGTCAGGACAGGTTCATAAAGCAGTTAATAAATCATATGGGATCCTGGCTTTATAAACAGAGGCATAGATTACAAAAGCCATGAAGTTATGCTAACCCTGTATAAAACACTAGTTTGGCTTCAGCTGGAGTTCGGTGTCCAATTCTGCACACCACACTTTAAGAAGGACGTAAAGGCTTTGGAGAGGGTACAGAAGAGATTTATTAGAATGTGGCCATAGCAAACTAGCTCAATCCTATCTTCACTTGATGTCTGCACCTGCAGAGTGTGCTGGATCATGAACAGAAACCCTGTCTGATTTTTTCCCACCACTGCGGCCTCTTTGGGGGGGGGGGGGGGGGGAAGAAGAGGATCAACGCTCAAATTAACAGTCCCCAAGTCTAGGTTGGGGCACAGTAGTGTAGTGGTGATGGCACTGCACCAGCAATCTTGAAGTTATGAGTTCAAATCCCAAATGATAAGTTATGAAATTTAATTCAATAAACCCAATCATTTGTGAGCTGGTACAACATTAAATAAAAACGGCCACCACATCGGGCAAATGTGGACACCTTCAAAGCTACCGCATTGTCGTAAAAGCCTAACTAGTTCAATGATTACCTTCAGGGAGAAGCTGCCACCCCTACCAGGTTTGGCTTACGCGTAACTCCAGACCCACAGTACGTGGTTGACATACCGAGAACAAAAATAATTTGTTACGCGGAGTCAATCATCAGCTGTTCTCATGCACCTCCTAGCCCGAGAGTGACAGTAGTGAGGCCTGCCCGCTCTCCAGCAGTGATGCTGATCAGATTGCAAAGGGATGCAAAATCTGGTGACTTCTCTCCCCAGTATTATTGGTACATGTCAATATATTGACCATGCAGAAGTAAAGCATTTGTTCTGTCTGTCACATTGAATGAAAGCTGTGCCAGAGCAGGACAAGAGGAAAGAAAGTAAAAGCCCATGAGAGCCAGGGCAAAGTGGCAAGTTGGATCCAAAATTGGCTCAGAGGAAAGAAGCAAAGGGCAATGGTTGATGGGTGTTTTTGTGACTGGAAGCTGTTTCCAGTGGGGTTCCGCAGAGCTCAGTAATAAGTCCCTTGCTTTTTGCAGTATACATCAATGATTTAGACTTGAATGTAGTGGGTATGATTAAGAACTTTGCAGATGATACTAAAATCGGCTGTATGATTGATAATGAAGAATCTGTAGACTGCAGAAAGATATCAATAAACTGGTCAGATGGACAGAACAGTGGCAAATGGAATTCAATCCAGAGACGTGCGAGGTAATGCATTTGGGGGGGGCGGGGGGGGGGGTGCTAACAAGGCAAGGATATACACATTAAATGTCAGGACACTGAAGTGTAAAGGAACAAAAGGACCTTGGAGTGCATGTACACAGATCCCTGAAGGTAGGTCAGGTTGATAGGGTGGTCAAGACATATGGAATGCTTGCCTTCATTAGCTGAGGCATAGAATACAAAAGCAGGAAGGTTATGCTTGAACTGTATAAAACACTAGTTAGGCCACAACTAGAGTGTTGCATGTAGTTCTGGTCACTGCATTACAGGAAAGATGTGATTGCATTCGAGTGGGTACAAAGGAGATTTATGAAGATGTTGCCGGGACTGGAGAATTTTAGCTACAAGGAAAGATTCGATAGGCTGGGTTTATTTTCTTTGGAACAGTGGAATCTTAGGGGAGACCTTATTGCGGTGTATAAAATTGAGTATAGGAAGGATTTATTTCCCTTAGCAGAGGAGTCAACAACCAGGGGGCATAGATTTAAAGTAATTGGTCGGAGGTTTAGAAGAGATTGGAGGGGGAATTTCTTTACCCAGAGGGTGCTGGGGATCTGGAACTCACTGCCTGAAAGGGTGGCAGAGGCAGAAACCCTCACCACATTTAAAAAGTGCTTGGATGTGCACTTGAAGTGCAGTAACCGACAAGGCTATAGACCAAGAGCTGGAAATTGGGATTAGACTGGATAGCACTTTGTCGGCCGGCACAAGCTCGAGAGGCCGAAATGGCCTCCTTCCGTGCTGTAAAGTTCTATGATTCCAAACTCAAAACTGCCCTGTGAACTCAGCCAAACATTTAGCCTTCACAGAGCAATTTCCTTCATTTCAGCAGAATAGTGGTTCCACTGGTTATGTACTGATGGAAATGAGTACCATTGTTTAAAAATGCTTTCTGAAGCAGTCACTAATGTGGGTCTCCACAAAAAAGGGGACAAAACAGGCACAGGAAACTTTAATCCTATCAGTCCTACTTCCATTCTGTTTAACATCATGAAATTGATCAGGAGTAAACTGAATAACCTAGGTAGTGGCAGTCAGCTTAGATTAAGTGAAGATCTTGCCTGACTAATATTAACTTTTTTGAGGAACTGACAACTCTAGCGGACTGTGGCAAACCTTATGATGTGGTGTACCTAAACTTCCACATGGTACTTGATACATTTCCACACAAAAACCAATTAGTTAAACTCAGTGTCAAAGGGAAATCTTGAAATGGATAAAGAGAAGTACAAAATTGAAGTGTCCCAGGACTCGGTGTTGGGGCCATTACTGTTTTCCATTTATTGAAATGACCCAATACCAATCCAGGAGTGAATTCAGATGAGGCAGCTTAGAAATTACAGAATGAAGTGGATAGAATATGTTTATGGTCAGAAAATGAAAAAAGAAATGTATTCACAAATATAAAACAATGCACATGGAAGGAAAAAGATACGTAGAAGCAGAAGAAACCAAAGTCTTCTTCGACTAGAATCTCAACACATTCAACCAACAACTTGCATTTAACATAGTAAAACGTCCCAAGGCGCTTAAACAAGAGCGTCATCAATAAAAAAACATTTTTGACATCGAGCCACAGAAGGAGATATTAGGACAGATGACCTAAAGCTTGGTCAAAGAGGTAGGTTTTAAGGAGCATCTTAAAAAGAGGCGAGAGAGGTGGAGAGGTTTAAGGAGGGAATTCCAGAGCTTAGGGACAAGGCAGCTGAAAGCACGGTCTCCAATGGTGGTGATTAAAATTGCAGATGCGAGAGAGGCCAGAATTGGAGGAGCGTAGAGATCTGAGGGTTGTAGGGCTGGAGGAGGTTACAGAGATGGGGAGGGTTGAGGCCATGGAGGGATTTAAAAACAAGGATGAAGATTTTAAAATGGAGCCGTTGCCAGACAAGGAGCCAATGTAGGTCAGCAAGCACAGCGATGATGGGTGAACGAGACTTGGAGAGAGTTAAGATACGGGCAGAGGAGCTTTGAATGAGTAGAAGTTTATGTAGGGTGGAAGATGGAAAGCATTGGAGTAGTCAAGGCATGGTTGAGGGTTTCAGATCAGCTGAGGCAGGGGCGGTGTCAGGCAATGTTAGAGGTGGATGTTAGTCTTGGTGATGGTGCAGATGTGGTCGGAAGCTCATCTCGAGGTCAAACACTACACTAAAGTTGTGAACTGTCTGGCTCAGCTTCAGATAGTTGCCAGGGATGGAAATGGTGGTCAGGGAACAGAGTTTATGGTGGGGACCAAAGGCAATGGCTTCAGTCTTCCCAATATTCAGTTGAAGGAAATTTCTGCTCATCCAATATTGAGATCCAGAGCAACAATCAACAAAGCCAGGTCATGATTAAACCGATGGTGTCCTGGTCAGACCGCACCTTGAATATTGCACTCAGTTCCGGTCTCAAGACACAAGGGAGCTTTGCAAACACTGGAGGCAGTGTGAAGAGCCACATGACTGATCCCTAGTGTCAATGGTCTGAGTTTTGTCATTTTCATATCTTCACACTCTTCCTTTGGAGAACTGAATTACAGAATTTAGTGGAAGGATTTGCAGGCGAATTAACAGTCGGACAGGCTGCAATGTGGGTCTTTGGCATTCTCTATCCCAGAGGGCTGTGGATGCTCAGTCGTAGAATATATTCAAGATGGAGATCGATAGATTTTTTGGACAGTAAGGGAATCAAGGGTTATGGGGATAGGGCGGGATAGTTGAGTTGCGGTAGATCAGTCATGATTACACTGAATGGCGGAACAGGCTCGAGGGGCCAAATGGCTTACTCCTGCTCTTATTTCTTGTGTTTTTATGAATGCTCCTTCCATGGCCATAACAATTATATCAGTGGATAGTCGTATCCAAAAGTTGTATAGGCTCCCACAACCCATACAATGAGGGGGTGAGGGGGGGGGGGGGGGGGGGGGGTGGTGGGAGCGGAGAATAGTGAGAGGGGATGTGTACCAGAAATTGAGGACCTTAGGATCTTTGTAGTTAGATTACCCCTCATGTTCTTCAATGCAAGTTTAATTTTCTTAAAACAAATCTCTGCTACACACCTTGCCAAACTGTTTTTTCTACATCAGTAGCATCCTAGCTTAAAATCCAATCCATTGTCTATGTTACAATGTTCACTTATTTGTCAGTAATGGATGGTGGTTTGTCTCTACAGAAACTTGCAATAAATGTATCACATTAATACAGACAGAGGCATCAATCAAATGCAGCTCCATGGAAGCACTGGCCTGTGATCACCATGAAACTAGACAAATAAAAGACATAAAATGAAGGCAAAACATCCCTTGCACCCCACAGTATATTTATACATAATAAAAACAGTGATCGTACATAATCATTTAAAGGCTGTAATCTCATTTTGCTGTACACTCAAGATATTTCAATTATTTCATGACACCAACACCTTCGAGTACATACGAAATGAAGGCTTAAGCTCTTTGGGCTAAAAATTCACCTACTTTTGGCGATATTTTGCCGTTTTTGGCAAACCGGGAAATTCGGTACCACTGGGGAGAGGACCGCCAGTGTGCAAGACTTGAAATAGCGCTTTTGCCAAAATTTGGCTCACAGCGCACCTGTAGTTAGGACGAGAAAAAATGCCCAGGGTAAAACCTGTGTTGCAGCCGTTGGAACAGCGGTAGGTATGAAGACCTGCAAAAATGGTAAGTTAAATTTTTATTTTTTTTAATTCTTTTGCAGCGATTCGATAGTTAAGTGTCTTGTGAATGTTTTGTGATTTTTTGCAATTATTTTTTGTTGTTTTCCCCGCTCCCAAGGCCTCTCGCAGCAATATCTGCCTCGGAGAAAATTTGCAGTTTGCGCCACGAATCCTCGTGCAACGCTGATTTTTACCGCTGGGCGAACTGAAGCCCAAATTTTAGGCCTCGTCGAGGTAGCGGAGTCATAGTGGTATTTTTGGCGAAAAAATACAGCCATCATCAAAAAATGAATTTTTAGCCCTATTTAGTCTTCATGGGTCATATAGTCGTATACGATGGATCTTGGAGTGTCACCTATAAAGTTTACATTCTGCTTCCATCTCAAGTTGTTGAGACTAACGGATTATAAAATGATAAAAGGATTATAAAAGGATTCAACAGAGTAGATACAGAGAAGCTATTACTTCCAGTGGGGTAAATCCAGAAAAAAGGGCACAATCTTAAAATTAGGCCATTCAGGAATGAAATCCAGAAGCACCTTTTCAGAGAGGGTAATGGAAGTCTGGAACTCTTCCAAAAGGTTATGAATGCTGGGCCAATTGAATTTTCAAGACTTAAGTCAACAGATTTTTTATTAGGTAATTGTATCAAGTGATACAGAGCAACGGCAGGTAAATGGAGTTGAGGTACAGATCAGCCATGATCTAATTGAATAGTGGAACAAGATCGAAGAATTGAATGGCCTTCCTAGGAGTTCTGATTTAAGATTTATCATCAATGAGGCATTCAAATACAGCCCTTTCAAAATCTCCAAATCTACAAAATTGTAAGGATATAGCTGTAAGAAATTAAGCACAAATAGGGCAGAATTTCACAGGCCACGGCTGTAGTTTAAACACCCCTGAAGTAGACAGAATATAAATTATATAATGCAATTCAAATTAAGTGGTTTTGTTATGGGAGCCTGCAACCGGCTTTTATCGCCATAGTATTGACTAACAAGACAGGTAGCACCTTCCATTCAGCCAATTCCCCTTTGAAAATTATTATTGAATCTGCTTCCACCACCTTTCACAGTGCATTCAACTCGTAACTCGCTGCGTAATGTTTCCCCCCCCCTCTCCTGTTATCTCTGGTTCTTTTGCCAATCACCTTAAATCCGTGTCCTCTGGTTACCGACCCTTCTGCCACTGGATACATGCTCTCCTAATTTACTCTATCAAAACCCTTCACGATTTTGAACACCCCTATCAAATCACCCCTTAACCACCTATGCTCGAAGGAGAACAACCCCAGTTTCTCTAGTCTCTCCACATAAGTGAAGTCTTTCATCCCTGGTACCATTCGAGTAAATCTGCTCGCCACCCTCTCTAAAGCCTTGACATCCTTCCTAAATGTGGTGCCCAGAATTGGACACAATACTCCAAGCTGGGGCCTAGCCAGTGTTTTATAAAGGTTTACCATAACTTCCTTGCTTTTGTACTCTGCTCCTCTTTTATAATGCCAAGGATCCCATAGGCCTTTTAAAACAGTATTCGCAACTTAAACTTACATCCCCAGGTCTGTGTTTTCACCCCCTTAAAAACTGTTCCATTAATTTATATATTCTCCTCATTCTTCCTGCCAAAATGAATCACTTCACACTTCTCTGCATTAAATTTCATCTGTCAAGTAGCTGCCCCTTTCACCAGTCTGTCTATGTCCTCTTGGACTCCATTACTATCCTCACTGTTTAATACAATTCTGAGTTTTGAGTCATCTGCAAACTTTGAAATGATGCCCTGTATACCCAAGTCCAGGTCATTAATATAGATCAAAAAGAGCAGTCGTCCTGTAGCCAATTACATATCCATGCACCTTTCATTCCATGGGCTTCAATTTTGCTAACAAGTCTATTACGTGATACTTTATCAAATGACTCTTCAATGTCCATATGCACAACATCAACTATCCTTATCAACCCTCTCCATTACTTCATCAAAGGACTCAAGTTAGTCAAACACAATGTGTCTTTAACAAATCAGTGCCAGCTTTCATTTATTAATCCAAATTTTTCTAAGTGACAATTAACTTTGTCTTGGATTATTGCCTCAAAGTTACCTCACCACAGACATTAGGCTGACCGGGCTGTCGTTGCGGTTTTATCCCTCTCCCATTTTTGCACATGGGTGTAACATTTGCAATTCTCCAGTCCTGGACCAAGGAGGATTGGAAGATTGTGGTCAGAGCCTCCGCAATTTCCACTCTTACTTCCATCAGCAACCTAGGATGCATTCCATCGTGACCGGGTGACTTTTCTACTTGTAGAGGGCTGGAAACCTTTTAAAATACCTCCTTTTTATCCCATCCAATTTCTCTACTACCTTCTCCTTTACTGTGAAATTGGCAGCATACTCTTCTTTAGTGAAGACAGATGCAAAGTACTCATTTAGTACTTCAGCCATGCCTTCTGCCGCTACAGGATGATCTTTTTGCTCCCGAATAGACCCCATCCTTCCTTTGACTACCATTTTGCCACTTGTATCTTTATGAAAAAAACTTTTGGTTCCCCTTTTCTGATAAGCTTATCTATTCTCATCCACTTTCTTTGTCCCTCTAATTTCCTTTTTCAATTGTCCTCTCCAATTTTTGTATTTAGCTCGATTCTCTGCTGAATTATCAACCTGAAATTTATAAGCCTCCTTTTTGTTTCATTTTAATCTACATATGTTTAGTCATCTCTAGCTGTAGCTTTGGATGCCCTCTCTTTCACCCTTGTGGGAATGAGTCTAGTCTGTACCCTAACTATCTTCTCATTAAAGGCCTCCAATTGCTCATTTACTATTTTACTGTCAATCTTCAATTCTAATCCACCTGGGCCAGATCTCTTTTCAACTCACTGAAATTAGCTCACCTCCAGTTGAGTACTTTCACGTTTGATTGTTCCTTGACCTTTTCATAACTTTTCTAAATCTCATGATATTTTGATCACTGCTCTCTATCTCTTCCCCACTATTTGGTGGTCTATAGTTTTTTAGTATTCACCCAGCAGCGTAATAGGTCCTCTATTGTTATGTTCCTGTTTTTTTGAAGAAGACATTAAAATAAAGGCCCATTCTCTGCTCAAGTGGACACAAGATCTCATGGCACTTATCAAAAATGAACGTGGATTTCTCCAGGTGTCCAAGACAACATTCTTGCCTCAATCAACATCACCAAATACCAATTACCTGGTCTTTTATTCACTTGCTTTTTGTGGATCTTGTTCAGTGCACAAATTAACTGTCATGTTTGCCTACATAAGTGATTACACTATAAAAGCAATTTATAAGTTGTAAAGTGGTTTAGGATATACTGCAGACATAAGACTCCATATCCACATTTGCCTCCTCCTCCTCGCAGTTCTCCCCCAGTCTCCTAACCATTCCAACCCTGAATACGCATCAATTTGCAGTTTCTCCCCCATCTCCCTGCATTCACTCTCCAAACTCACCTTGTCCAGAAGATCCACCTGCTGCTTCCTTGAGCCCCTTCACCAAACTCCTAAGCACTCAGCCACCACTCCTGACTCCCGTGCTAGTTGGTGTATCTTCCTCCTTCAAAATCACTTACCATTCCTCACTCAAAAGCCACCATAAATTTATTTGCCCTCTTATCTATTTTTAACCTCCCTTCCCTTTCTATATCCCTCCCATGTCACACCCCGTTTCCAACACCCTCACCAAGTCCCGCTCACTCATCACCACTGTGCTCACTGAAGTACATCGGTTTCCGGTTCACCAAAGCTTAGATTTTCAAATTCTCAACATTACGTTTAAATCACTTCATAACCTCACCCCTCCCTGCCTCTAACCTCCTCCAGCTCTGCATTCCTCCAAATCTGGCCTCGAGCAAACCAACCCCACCACTGACAGCCATGTCTTCAGCTGTTAAAGCCCTAAGCTCTGGATGTTCCTCCATAAACCTCTTCACCCTTTTCCTTCTTCAACACCCTCCTTAAAACCTCTGACCAAGTTTTTATTTACCCATCCTAATATCTTGTCCTTCGACGATGTCAATTTTTGTCGGATTGTCAGCTGTGGCTCAGTTGGTAGTACTCCTGTTTCTAAGTCAGAGATTGTGGGTTCAAGTCCCACTCCAGAGATTTGTGCATAAAAATCTATGTTGGTACTCCAGTACAATACTGAGGTGCCGTCCCTGATGAGATTTTAAACAGAGGCCTCATCTGCTCTTTCAGTTGGGCACAAAAGATTCCATGACACTTTTTCAAAAAAGAGCAGGGGAGTTATCCCCGGTGTCCTGGCCAATATTTATTCCTCAATCAATATTACTAAAATGATCTGGACATCACTACATTGATATTTGCTGGGGCTTGCTGTGTGCAAATTGGCTGCCGCGTTTCCTACATTACAACAGTGACTACACTCATTGGTTGTAAAGCGTTTTGAGGCATCCTGAGGTTGTGAAAGTCTTTTTTTACACTCCTGTGAAGTGTCCTGGAATATTTTCCAACATTGACGTGATACAATTTTGTTTTTGAATCTTCCACTTACACTCAGTGTACCCCAGTCAAAATCACAAATGATCCCTCCTCTACTTCCCGCAGTGTTTGATAGGAATGTTCTTCCACTCTCTCTTTCCCACCTCTGTGGGACGGCCTTTGTATAGTATCACTCCAAAGAGCCTGGACACAGCCAGCACATTTCCAGCAAGGATTTCTCTTTCCTACCACACACCAGAGTTTCCCCAAGGATCTATCCATTGATTCTGCCTCCCTCATCTGCTAGCTGTCCCTCAGTGACATCCAAATGTATTGGTCAACTTCCACATATATATTATATATACCCTCCACCACTTCTCTTGAATCCACAATTGCATCCATGCCATATGACAACTAAGTCATTGATGAATCACAACTTCTCGCAGCTGATCAGGAAGAATCAAAGAAAGGTTCTTGGGCTCCACCATAAAATCTGCTCCATTATACCAGACTCCATACATTTCCCTGGTCACCTGCTCAGAATGAGTAAGACATTGCAAAATATTGGTGTCCAATTTGACCCAAGCTGAGCTACAAACTCCACATCCTTTCGATCAGCAAGATGGCGGATTTCCATCCCCACAGTATTGTATTGCCTGCCTCCATCCCCACTGCTAGTGAAACCATTATCCAGTTTTGTCACTTCTGTGATTATTCCAATGCTGTCCTTGTTGGCCTCCCATCTTGCATCCTCCATAAACCCCAACATATCCAAAATGCACCTGCCCATATCCTGTTCCGTACTAAGTCCCACTCATCCGTCACTCCCATCATCACAGACCTAGACTGGATCTCTCTTCCCAATGCATTAACTATAAAATCCTTCCCTTCATCTTCAAAATCCTCATGGCTTCACTCCATCCTACCTCAATAATCGCCTATAGACTTGCTTTCTTTTCTGCACCCTTTAGTCTTGCTGTCTGTGCACACCTTCCTCCATTTCCCCGCCACCTATCGGTTCACCACTGCTAGTATAGGATTCAACTGCCTGGGTCCTGCTCTTGCTTCCCAAGCTCTCCATTTACTCTTTCCTCCATTAAAAATCTTCTCAAAACCCATCTGTCACAGTTCAAGAATTTTTGACTATGTATTCACAGAAAGGATTTGCAAAGAGCTCTTTTAATGGTGGGTTTTTAGAAAGCATTGTATTCTAAAGTTTCAAAAAAAAGACACCCCGATGAAGGGTGGTTAATCTGCTAAACGCAAGTTGTTTTTCCACAGACGTTAAACAATAAATTATTTGTTAGTTTGTCTGGGTTATCTGAAAACTTATCTTTCATCGCTGTCTGTCTATGAAGTGGGCAATGAGAGGAGATACCTAAAAGGCAGTCTAACTTTTGCAACAGAGAAGGCCCAGAAAAGGCAAGACTCTCAAGTCAGAATTCAGAGGAGTTAGTCTATTTAAGTCAAGCAAGACGAACCACTGAAGTGGGGTAGGATAGCATGTTCATTATTTTTACATTATTAAATGAGATCAGTTGCATAGATTGAACATAGTAATCTGATCACAACTATTGGTCCACACATTCACATTGTTGTGGAATAAAGTACCTTAATGATTTGAACCAAGGCCCATCTCATCCAGTGTTAACTCGGCCCACCTTCGGAAAGATTGAAGAAATACATGCACAAAAGGCAGAGATATCCGGTTCAGGTCACAAGGGGATTCCACTGCGACACTCTCACTGAGTCAACTTCCATAAAAGCATCGGAGCGACTGATGCCATTGAACTCGACAAGGTATCTACAGTAGACCTGAATTCAAAACACCATCTTTTCGGCCAATCCTAAATTCACCTTTGGCTTGGAATGCTGTTCCTTTTAATACTACTACGTATTACATAGTAGTATTACATAGTATTTACAGAACAGAAACATGCCATTCGGCCCAATAGCGCCTTGTTGGTGTTTATGCCCCACTTGCGCCTCCTCCCACCCTTTTTCACCTAACCCCATTAGCACACTTTTCAATTCCTTTTTCGCTCGTGTTTATCTAGCTTCCTCTTAACTGCATCAATGCTATTCGTTTTAATTAGTCCTTGTGGTAGCGGCTTCCGCATTCCAACCACACTCTGGGTAAAGAAGCTTCTCCTGAATTCCCTATTGGATTTATTAGTGACTATCTTATATTTATGGTCCCTAGTTTTGGTCTGCCCTGCAAGTGGAATCATCTCTACATCTACCCAATAAAAGTCTTTCATAATCTTAAAGACCTCGATCAGGTCGCTCCTCGGTCTTTTCTTTTCTGGAGAAGAGTCCCAGCCTGTTCACTTTATCCCGCCAGGTATAACCTCTCAGTTCTTGTATCATCCCAGTAAATCTGGTTTGCACCTTCTCCAGCCTCTATGTCCTTTTTATATGGAGACCAGATCTGTTCCTAGTATTCCAAGTGTGGTCTAAGTAAAGTTCTATACAAGTTTAACATAACTTCTGTTTTTCAGTTCTATACCTCCTAACATGAACCCAGGGCTTGGTTTACTTTTTTATGGCCTTATGAACCTACATTTAATGATTTGTGTACCTGTAACCCCAGATCCCTCAACTCCTCTACTCCATTTAGACACTTATTTTCAAAGGAGTATGTGGCCTTTTTATTCTGGCCTCCTTATTCTTCCTACCTAAATGTACCACCTCCCCCTTATCGATATCAAAGTTCATTTGCTAATTACACCAATTTGCTAATTACATCTTCCTGCATTTTTTCCGCAGTCCTCCACTGTATTAATCAACACCCCCAATTTGGTGGTGTCTGCAAATTTTGAAATTATACTTCTGATTCCAAAGTTCAAATCATTTATCTGGTCCCAGCATCGATCATTTAGAACACCACTTCCCACCTTTGGCTAATCTGAGTAACTTTAACCACTATTCTCTGTTTTGTAGCCAGCTTGCTATCCATTCGGCTACTTGTCCCCTGCCCCCACATGTTCTGCCCTTAGTCACGAGTCTACTATATGGTACCTTATCGAAGGCCTTTTAAAAATCCAAATATAATACATTGTCTACATTACCCTTGTCTACCCTTTCGATTACTTCAAAGAATTCAACAAGGATGACCAAGCATGACCGTCCCTTTTGAAATCCGTGCTGACTACTCGATTAGATTTGCAGTTTCTAGATGTTTTTGTATTCCATCTTTGAGCAAGGATTCCATTACCTTTCCTACCATCAACATTAAGTTAATTGGTCTATAGTGTTCTGGGCTTCTTCCATGGTTAAAGGCACTATATAAATACAAGTTGTCATTGTTCGATAAATAAAAGTCTTTTCTTTTATGGAGTTATGGACGATAAATCTCAATTGATTATGACACTGGTAAAAATGTGAGCATTCACATTTGTGACTTATATGCCATTAGAACATCCTGATGCATTACTATCTTTTTACATTTGTATAATTCATAAGCTTAATTGTGCAATCACTTCATCATGATCCAAGTATGGGGCAAAAGCTAAAATACAGAAACAATTTATCTAGACTGGAAAGTCTATAAATTTGTAGGTGATTAGAAATTCCAGTCAGAAATGCTGCATCTACATGTACAGATGTGTATACAGCCTACAACCATTTTTAAAACAGCCAGGTGCAAACCTAAGGTTAAAGGCTACATATACGGTTACAATCTCAGTCGCTACAAACTTGCAACTTTGGTTTAAATAGAAAAAGTTTAATACTTGTTTTTTTCAAGGTAGGCAGATTAGGTGTGTATACTTGTTTTTAAACTTAAGTTTGTACTCGACATTTTATGTTGATCTTAAAAACACAGAAACCTAGATTTTCTGATCATGTTATTGCACTATTACCATATATCTTAACCTGGTTAATGCCAAAGTTAAAATATAGCCAATTGGAAAACGCATCCCAAAATCTAAATGTTTGGATTACTTCAAATTCACAGAAGCAGACTGGGTTTTTTTGCCCTTTATTTGAACATGTCATATGTTCTAACAGAGAACCAGCACAATCGTGGATGACAATGCAGAACTGAAACCATCAGCAAAAGTGAATGGCGGCGGATCACATTTTATAATTAACCGCACACATTTTAGAATCAGAGCTTGAAAAGTAGGCCTGGACTGGAACCTACAGGACATGTTCATTGTATAACTACATAGAAAGACTGAGGACTTTATTGCAGAGGAATATCAGCATCTGGCTCACAGTGACGAGTGCAGCCACAAGCTCTCCCTTGCTCCAGAAAGATAAGCAATGTATAGACAACAAGATACCATAAGGAACACGAGTTATCACAAACAAGAATGTTTGGTTAACTCAAAACCTAATGAAGCTCTTCTTTCATTGTGCAATGAGACTGTACATACATGTATGCCATTTTAGTAGGAGAGGAAAAGAAAACATATTTGAATAACTTTCTACTGCATGTATAGATTGAACAGCAACTTAGTTCAGTCTCACTTAAGTTCCCCATTGTAAGGAAATGCTTAAAAGTGGCCGAGTTGTTGAGTTAACAGGTAGAGCCCGCTCACCCTATGGGAGAATTAGCTGCAGCATGACTCCGTGATGTAACAAGTGAAAGTTAGGAACAATTAGATTTGAACTAAATCTTGCTGGATGCTTAGATAACCCTCGGTGGAATTTCTGAAGAATATATCCTTTACCTCGGCACTTGCTGTCCGGAAGGTTAGCTATGTCTTGGTGACACAGGCACAATGGAGCAAAAGCTTTTCAATTGAGGCTCAAATTAAAATACTGTTCCCTTTCACCCAGCAGATAACAGAAGAGGGGTTGAAAATATAGGCAGGAATCCAAGTAAGCGGTCGGCTTTCTGAATCGCTGAGTGGTCAAGTTAGCAGGACAATGTGTACACATTGATTGTAAACAGAGCTTAAAAAGGTGTTTGACTTAGCAGGAGTAGTGGTCTTGTAAGATCTCACTGATGTCTCAAACAGTAAGGAAAGAAATTGAGTGCAGCCTCTGCACATACTGCAAGTCACACAATGCAAACAGTATGCTTAAGGCCTCCAAAAAACTAACATTTTTAGGAATAGTAGTGCCCAGTGAATGACTAGTTAATCTGTTTTTGACGGTGTTGGTCGAGAGAGGAACGGTGGCTAAATACCAAGTGAAATTAACAATTCTTCACTCGCTACTACAGGAGATCTTTAATGTCCACCTGAACACAGAAGAGACCTTAGTCTTGCATCTGTTTCAAAAGACAGCACTTGTGACAATGCAGCACTCCCTCAGTATTGCTATCAAGTGTCAGCCGAGATTGTGTGTTCAAGTCCTGGAGGGGAGCTTGAACCCACAAGTTTCTAGCTCAGAGACAAGAGTGCTACCAAGCTCAAATTAAGCAAATTAACAACTTTGCTATATGTATAAATAAAAAAGAAACAGAGACAGGCGAGGGTAGATACAGAGTGTGTGCACCCAGAAAGCAGGGTCAGAGAAGTATGGGTACGCAGGGAGGAAGACTGCATGAGGGGAGGAGGGAGGAAACAGTGTAAAAGGGAGGTAGGTGGGAGAAACACATACATACATACTGGGTGGGTGTAAGAGAGAACAAGAGAATTATGAGACATTTTATTGAACGAGTATTTGACTTGAGCAGCCCCTTGTCTTGGGTGTTAATTGAAGTGTACGAAAAGGTCACTCTGGCACTTACTTATCAATGTCACTTAGAGCACATTACAGTTTAACAGAAACATTCTACAGGCCAAATTAAGTTTTGAAGCCTAAAAGGACAGAATATGGAGACAAGCTGAAGCCATATTTGCAGCAGACCCTTTTATTAATGAACATGCAGCACAAGCGAAAAAAATGGAGAAAACAACAGAAAGCAGAGTTATCACTGACCTATTCCTATACTGGAATTGCCCTGAGTTTTATGTTGAGAGAGTTGTAAGCCTTGAGGTGTGTTGTTCCTGCTATCATCCATACTTAAAGCAGAGTCCTTACGAGGAACTTTGGGCGCTGCATCATCGCTAATTCCAGATTGCTTCTGTCTTCGCCGTTTTTTGCTCCATAATTCATGACAATCTTGCCAGTGTGGCAGGCTACATAAAGAGACAACAACATTGGTACAGTAAATGGTGTACAAGCATTGCCCGTTTCATACTCCTCTCAGCAGCCCTGTCCCAACCACTATAAGCTATTACTATTGTTCCTAATCCTTATTCTCAACAATGCTTTAAGCAGTGAGCCCCACTAGCAAATTTAATGCTAGTCACCTCTTTCACTCATGCTGTGGATGCAGAATAGCCTTGCTCATATAGCACTCACCATGTCTGCAAGAGATGTCCTTTTTATGGGGGTTGGGGGTAGGGAAGAAACGGGAACAGGGGATGACAGCATGGAGGTGGACAGAAAGTTAGCAATTAGGTAGGGCAATGGTTACACAGGATAAGGTGTATCCTCAAGCTTGTCCCGCCATTCAACTTGATCGTATCTTACTTCCATCTAACCGCCTTGGTTCCCTTGCGTTTAATACCCTTACCTAACAAAAACCTATCAACCTCAATTTTCGATTGACCTAGGCTCAACAGCTTTTTGGCGGAGACAGTTCCAGATTTCTATTAACCTGTGTGTGAAGAAGTGCTTCCTAGTAACACCCCTAAATGGCCCAGCTCAAATTTTAAGGTTATGCCCCTTGTTCTGGACTCCCCTGCCAAAGCAAATAGTTTCTCTCTACCTACCTTATCAAATCCTTTAATCATCTTAAACATTTTAATTAGATCACCCGTTAATCTTCTATACTTGAGGGAATACAAGCCTAGTCTGTGAAACCTATCCTCATAATTTAACCCCTTTAGCCCCATTTAGGTTGGAAGCATAAAAGGAATGAGCATGGTTGGACATACATGTGGAATGAGAGCATTTGAAGGAGACACTTGGCAGGGTTCAACTCCACTTTCAGGTTTCTGGGTGTCAAGTTGGACCTTAAAGGATAACATGGAGGTGGGCAAAGGGAAAATAATCTCAGATGCAGAGCATGGATAGAAAGTGGTAGGTTCCGCTCAACCTAGCCTGCTACTCAGAACAGCTGATGATTTTCAGCATTCCTACTCAGTAACTACCACAGTGCTGCACTTAAGAGTGGGTGCAATTTGTGTTGAGCGTCAGGTAAACAAGTCAAAACACACCCATGTAACATTCATGTACAGGTTGGACCTCTCTGATCCGGCACCCTTGGGACCCTACCGGTGCCGGATCAGAGAATTTTCCGAACCATGCGAGGTCAACTGGCGACAACGTTGCTGACAATAACCCGGATGTGTTCTGTGGCGGGGTGGGGAGAGAAGCAGAGGGGTGGGAAGAGAAGAGGCAGGGCGGGGAGAGAGAGCTGATCCGCAAGCCGCCAGGCCCCGAGCCTCCTGCTGAGAGTGGCGGCAGTGGGCAGCAGGGGGAAGAGCGTGTCTGGGGCTAGGCCCAGCTTCGGCACCTCAGTTAGCTGCCTGCCCTTCCCACGTACCACAATGAACAGCGTGGGACGCTACCCACGCCGGGAGTGATGCCGGACCAGGGATGTTTCCGGACTAAAGAGTCAGGGACTGGAGAGGTACAACCTGTATTTTACTTTGACCAGATGACATTGTCGGTTGACGTGAACAAACTACACTTCCACAGTGCTCAGCTATTCTAATTGAATTTTTATATTGTACTTAAAAAAAAAAAAATCACTGAAAACCGCTTGAAAGACAAAACGAAGGTTTATCAAATAAAATTGACGGATTATAGAGCTAAGGGGGCAGGCAAGTGGAAGCTGTTGTGGTTCAGTTGTATTAATGTATGCGATTAAAATTGTTACACAAAAAAACGCTTTAGTTACAACAGTGGAGATAATAAATATACAAAACAATTAACTTTATCTGAGGTAGTTTCAGAGAAACGGACCGTGGCAAATTGGGGAAAACTGGGAATTTAACAGTTGGCCTGGATTTTCCACATTCCATTGGCAAAATTAGGGTTCGCGTTTCTGGACTTCTGCCTGCCTCTTGATCCTGCTAATCCCATGACTTGGGTTTCCTGGGTCAGGGGTCATTACCCATGTGGAGCAGGCCGTCTCTCTCCCCCCCCCCATATCACTGCGAGGAAGAAGTGGCGGCGCTGCAGTGAAACTGCTGCTACATCAGAGAAGGGGGAACAAACATACAAGGGGTACAGCACACCAAAAGAAAGCTCTCGAGTCAGAGATGGGGGAAGAGAGATGTTCACGACTGAGCCCTCTCCCTACAAAAGGACATCAGTGGTCCTTCCACTGCTTTCCCAGGAACTACTACTACCCTCTATTATTTTGGGGTCAGCAGTACCTGCAGAGAAATCAGATCGAGTTCTAGGCCATCACTTACATGCTGTGGTCAGAGGGTTGGGAGGAAAATCTAGGTCAGGATGGGGGCTGCAGTAATAGACCTTCCTGACCAATTTTCTGTTTCTATACCAAGCATTTGTCTATTTGACAATCTACTGTAAGTGGAGCATGCTGTATGATTATTTAATAAAAGATGCCAAAAATAGTCATCTGTTCTAAGGAGCAGTTGCAGACCAGCACGATCCATCTAGCATTGCCCATACGATTTCCAGCAGTAGTGGTGGGAAAACCCCCACCAGGATGGCAGATGGTGAACGAGATAGTCCCAGGTCTTCTTTTGTCCAGCAATTCTTATGCAAGTTTGAGGTTACTTACTCAGGTGGAGGCATTTTTGTAGGATCCACCTCTCTCAGGAAATCGGATTGAAGAGCATGTTCAGCAGTGCAGCGTTTATTGGGATCCAAAGCTAACATGTGATCAAAGAGATCCAGAGCAGTTGTTGGAATACTGAAAACAAAAACAATTTGAACTGGAAAAATAAACCAAACTTTACAAACTTTCACAACTCTCAGACACACTAAATTCACAACTACACGTATATTACTGAATTTATTTAAATGAGACATGGAGAAAGCCCTCAATAAATTATTTCACAATTTAAGGATTCTAAATTTCAAGAGCATTGAAAAAAACATTCTTACAGGGTAGAGGTCTTGGACTCCCAGACAACTTGAAATGGGATTCAAACTCTGATTGAGAGCAATGCATCTTAACAGGGAGCAACAGATCACTAAAGTAACATGCATGCACCCATGTTGGTTGATGCTAATTACCAGAGGACCTCACTCTCCCAGTTGGATAAGGATGGCATAAGGTGACAACAGATGGCACTGAAAGCAGTCCGATGACATGGCACCTGTACATGCGAGTACCAATAACCTTTGCCCCATTGATTAATAGTGAATATATGCGAACACAGAAAGGCAGTAGGTTTGAGGGTGTCTACACATGCCCTGAACTAGGAAAACCAGCCAACATTTGTCTCTAAAATGTGAGAAGGATAAGGATTAGAAACAGAAAACACCAAAGGGAATACTCATGGAACGGAAAACATTCCTGCATCTGCAGTTCTGGCCTTGTTTTACCCAGTATGCCGGGATTTTCTCCAGGGTTTACCAAAAACTATAACAAGCTCCCCAAATAATTGAAAAATATTACGTTATTAAAAAAAATAAAGTTGACCTTACATCAGAGTAAATCTTTCTGTATTACACTGAATTTATAGCATTGGAAGTCGTAATTCTGCCCATTGCATCTGTGCCAGTACTAACTTCAACTGGGATGATCGACTGTAATCCCATTTCCCTGGCCTTTCCCCATACAATCTATGGCCCAACAGCCCCTTGTGGTAATGCATTCCATGTTCCAGTAACTCCGAGAAAATATCTAACTTGCCCCTTCATTCTTCTCGTAATAATCTTCTGTCTATGTTGCCTCGTCACGGATTCATCAACTAATGGAAATAATTGTTCACTATTTATCCTCTAAAACACTTTCATAATTTTGAAACTTTCTATTAGATCTTTCTTTAACCCATTTTGTTCTAGTAGGAAAAAGAAAACAATTTTTCAAGTTTCCCTTCAAAACTATAAACTCTCATTTCTGGTATTGAAAGTCAAAAATTTTTTTTAGGATCACCTGAATCTAACAGGACTGGAAAAAACCGCCACGATCAATCTGGCTGGCCCCAGGGTCTAAAATGAGTTTTCAGTAATACACTTACAAAGAATATTCTTCTCTTAATCGTCTGCGATACTGCTTCTTTGGCTTCATTGTATGGAAATAAGGTAGTTTAATCACATCGGGCCACACTGCTGGACACGGGCTACCACAGATTCGGCTATCGGAAAAACATAAAACATGATGAAGGACCACAACTGCTTTTCAGTACACGGCATGACTTTTCCCCAGCAAGTTTCCCCACTCTTAACTTATCCAAAATTAATATTTACATTTCAATGCTAAATACATATTGAGAAACTTACACAAGTAGAACATGTCTGAAAAACTTCTCTATTTTGCGTTAGTAAGGTCTATTACTGGATGCCTGGGAGGTTCAAATTAAGGCGCCCGCCATCTGGTGCGGGAGACGCTGATCGAATAGTTGTTGCTTTTGAAGAACCAGACTAACAAACACAATGTCTACAAGTTCAAGTGCATTATTGACCTAGCCAACTGTGAAGAGAAATCCCTTTGAGAAGCTAGGGTGTTGTCTCTTCTCATTGCTATGATATTAACAGATATGGCCGCAGGGCAAATAATTGGTTATGCCATTTACTCTGCAGTCCCCCAGTAGTATTATCTATCAAATGGTGCCTCCATATGAACCTTCCTCCCCAGAGGGAGCCTGTCGAGGTCTCAATGGGAGGAGCCCCAGTGAAAATGGTATAGATGGGGATATTCCATAGGCCGAGGCGAGTTACTCATCCCCCATAAGCAAGGCTCATTTAGAAATAGTTTATTGGCCAATGGTTTAGAAGGCTTCCCCATTTCCCATAGGGTGATATTCAGACTTTGTTTTGAACATTACTAAAGCGGCGTGGTCTGAAGGGTATCCAGTGCTGACTGAAAATACTCTGGTGCTCATCAGCTGTCAGCAGAAGACATAAAAGATCCTCAACATCACATGGTGTCAGTAATGTTACATCATCAATGGATTCCAGCAAGTCCATGGCACTAACTGACATAGTTCTTGGCACCAGCTGGGCCCTGATTGGTGTTGAGATGCAGTTAGCATCATCCAACTGGGTGTAGCTGGAGTTAGAATCATAGGGCTAGACTTTCCACTATGATCGCTATTGCCCAAAAATGGGCGATATTTCTGGCCTTAGTGCTTTTCAAAATTTTTTTCAGGATCGCTGGAATATCGCTCATTTTAAAAATCGCCAGTTTTGCCTTTTTAATTTGGGCATAGCCGTAGCGATTTGAAATGGGTGATAGCAATGCATCAGTCGTGCAAGGCTGCCGTCCATAGCAACGGCCATTCTGCGCATGCGCATTTTTTTTTCCAGCAAAGAACTTTACCTGCAATTCGGAAGGTCAGGGGTCATCTGCGTATGCTCAGAAGACAAAGGGAGGGAGAGAGAGAAGGAAGGTTTGTGAGGAGTCATTTTTTGAAGGAATTGAGAAGCAGATAAGATGGAGATGGAGCACGAGGAGTCGGCAGGGAGAAGGAGGGCAAAAGCCTTCTCCGAAGAAGCGAACGAGGCCTTAGCCCACGAGGTGGAGACTCGGTGGGGCCAATTAACCCGAGGTGGGCGTGGGAAATCTCCCCCCCAGATATACAAAGAATATGGGCGGATATCGCCACTATTGTGGCATCTGTGGCCCACGATTGGCGAGAGGCAGACCAGTGCCGCAAGCGCCGGAAGAGTCTTGTTTCCGCGGCAAAAGTATTAAATTTATAATTGTAATGATGCACTGACTCATTAATTAGAATGCAAATCTGCCGGGTTGCAATTAAGCTGGGTAATCTTGGGTAGCTTCCCTGTTGAGATTTGGACTGGGGTCCGAACCTGTGCCCTTTAACTCTAATGTTGCTGAGATGCATAAAATTAATCGACAGTATTAATTATTATTTAAACGCTTTGATCGAAAATTGGGGCCAAAGGAATGTCTGTGTCTGGAAACAGACAGACTGCAAACACTCAGCATTTCTACCACTTTAGTTTAGAAGGAGAATTATTAAATTAGCGCTGCTTGTGTGCTGTGAGAAACTCTAACTTGGACACTGTCTCCTTTTTGGTTAGTTTGGTGGATGGGGGCACAACTGAGCACTGAAGGGTCCGGTCAGCTTTGCCCAGACTGTGCTAATCTCTCCGGCTGCTGTCAGTCACACAGTGACCCAGCCCGGACTGGGGAGAGCTGCTCTGGCTCACTATGCCCTGAGACACTTTGGGACATTAGTTCTGGCCACACAGAGGTTTCCAAGCACAGCCCAGGGACACAGTGCCCCCTCCCATTATGATCCTGTGATTACCGAGATCATCAGTGGTCCCGATTCCCCCCCCCGGGGACCTCCATTGATTTCAATAAACCGACTCCCTCCCCTCAGGCACCAAATGGCAGAGTCTGTGGATGGGGCCTTTCCTGGAGATTGTACGCGAGAGGGTTGGCATCAAGCATTAGTTCCAAAACACAATCTTATTAAATATTTTCTCTGAACGCAGATGATATAACCATGCATCCATTGGATACAAACCGTATTAGCCTATAACGTTAACGATGAATAGCATGTGGGGTGACTAATTGTGGATTACAATATCTGTTGTGTTTCTGTAATAGTACCTAGGCAATTAGCTTATGTCAGGCCCGTCACATTTGCAGAGGACGATATCTAAGAATCAGGCGGAGCGGAGGCGGACCAGGGACGGGCCTGCTGATCTGCACCCTATGACTGATCTGGAGGAGCATGTCGTAGCCTTAGTGGGCACCCATAATTGTTCTGCCACCTGTGGTGGTGCAGATCCCGTTGTTGCGCCATGTGAGTAATGTGTAAACCAGTGGTAATTTAAAGTAATTTAATGCCATTTGATTATAATATATGAATGATATAATGTTATGCATGCAGTTTCTGTATTCTCATGTTAATCATATGTAACGCCTCTCGTTCACATTTATTGCAGTACTGTTGCTCCTCATACATATGCCTGCGCACCGCAAGCACTCTCATGTTCCCTCTTCTCTTCTACAAACCTCAATTATGTTTTCCAGCTCCCCAGGCACAACGGGAGGCCCCAGGAGCATCACCCCTACCGCTGCAGGTCGTGCTCACCACAGGGGAAGAAGAACAGCATACGACCGGAGGAGGATGATGATGAGCCGGAAGGGTCATCTGTGGTACTTGTGGCCATGTCATCCTCAACGGATGAAGAAGCGGAGCCAAGTGTCTTGCAGCAGGGCACTCAGTCGTCCAGTGCCCATGACGACCCCATGGAGGTTGGATCGGCGAGGTAGGCACGCGCTGCGACGGGCAGATGTCAATGAGGACATGGTGTCACTGTCGAGGGCAAGCGTCGACATAGGTCGAGAGCTCCTCCAGGCGCTTGGTGGGTTGACCAGGAACATTGCCACACTGTCTGCCAGAATAATGGAGGGCATGGGGCAGATCGTTGCGGCAATGGGACGAACGACCGACTCTGTCGATGCCTTGCGGTACGCGATAGTTTTGAGATACGGCACTGCACCCCAAGGTGCCATACCACCATCCAGCACGACAGATGCGAGGTAGGAGGAAGAAGTTCCTTCTGACTCGCAAGATGTTTTTCTGCAAACGTCTTCTCGATCCACTGAGGTCATTCTGCCAATACCATATCCCCTAACCCCCCCCCACAGCAACAGCCCTTAAGGTGCTCTGCTGCAAGATGTCTTGGTCCCGTTACTAGTGGATTAAGTGGGAAAGTGGGGGTTAAGACGAGGGGCGGGGGGGGGGTCAAGTTAGAGGAGGGAAGCATGGCCACCAGTAGGGAGGGGGGCGCCATATATTGTTAGATTATTTTTTTTTTAAATTGTTGACTGTTGGGGATGGTGGGAGGGTGTTATATTGTTGTTGAAAAAATTTTGTTGACTTTTGGGGGTGGGGAGTGTTTAACTTTACAATTGTTGTGAAGTGTCTTCTAATAATGCAAGGTAAAACATCAATACAAGGGTTGCAAACAATGGCCAGGCAAGGATGAAACGTAATGCAACTGCAACCAACATAATTTCACACAAAGCTGTTTTGCAGCTGCGTAACTACCACGTGGCTTTTCCAGTGGTGTGTGTGGGGGGGGGGGGGGGCCTGGGGGCATGGGTCCTCGCCAGGCTGATTGTCCTCCCAGAGGTCCTCATCCTCCTCTTCCGTCTCCCCTCTCTCCTGAGGTGGACCAGCAGTCCCACCTGGCATTGTTGTCCTCTCCTGATAGCTAGGTTATGTAACATGCAACACACCACAATGAACTCAGCGACCTGTTCAGGGTGGTATTGTAGGTTGCTTCTCGGCTTCTGTCTGGGGCTTATGCAAGGGGTTCATGAGCCAGCTGGCAAGGCCTTATCCTTTATCCCCCAGTATCCAAACGTGACCTTGTGGCTGACTCTTACAGGTCAGAGACAGTGCTCTCACGCAAGATGTGCACATCATGGATGCTCCCTGGAAAATTTGCATTTACTACCATGATTATTTGCTTGTGGTCAACAACGAGCTGCACATTCAAGGAGCAGAATCCCTTTCAAGCTCCGAAACACCTCTGCATCCTGTAAAAGTGTTCACAGGGCGATGTGCGTACAGTCTGTTGCTCCCTGCACCTTGGGGAAGTTTGCTATTCTCGAGAACCCCAAAGACCTCTCACTCTGTGTCTCCCTGGTCATAGGGAAGTTGATATAGTCTATCCCTGCATGTGTAAAGGGCTTCAGTCACCTGTCGAATGCAGCAATGTGTGGCGTGCTGAGAGATACGCAAATGTCGCCAGCTGAAGCTTGAAAGGAGCCCAATGCGTAGAAGGAAAGTGCCGCAGTAACCTTAACCTCAACGGGCAGTGTGGTCCTGATGGTGCTGGGTAGGCTGCAGATCTCCCTTAATTAGCTGGCATATCTCACTGATGACCTCCTTTTGGAATCTCAGCCTTCTAATGCACGGGTTATCGGACAAGTCCAGGTATGATCACTTTTCCCTGTAAATGCATTGGCTGTAAACGTCGTCTCCTCCTCAGCAGTCTGCCACCTCTCTGATTGAAGAGCATCATATGCCCAATGAACCTTCTCCCATCTCTATTCTACCACGTGAGTAGTTATCAATATTGGTTGAGAAATTATAGACCCCATCACTATAAATGCCCTAATCGGTCTTCTTAAATTGTCC
This sequence comes from Pristiophorus japonicus, assembly GCF_044704955.1. Taxonomy (NCBI): domain Eukaryota; kingdom Metazoa; phylum Chordata; class Chondrichthyes; family Pristiophoridae; genus Pristiophorus; species Pristiophorus japonicus. The sequence goes on from NC_091977.1 coordinate 347,615,339, forward strand.
TCAGCAAATACAATGTGATTAGATGATTGGCAAGATTCAAAAACACCCTTAGAATCACTCACGAATTACTTCTCCTCCCAACCACTTCAAGCAACCTTTTATTAAAGATCCTCCGAGTTACAAAATGGCGAGCAAACAGCCGAATTAAGGTCAGGCGAATGCAGCTTTTGAGCATCTTTTGGGTGCGCGGTCATTTGCGCAAATTATGGGCGATAATCGGGCGCTAGTTTCCATTATAAACAGTATTCTGGGTCTTGCACGAGAATGATGTCATATATATATATATATATTTTTTTTTTTAAATAGGCCGGGTGATGCTGCTCATTCTTATATGCTGAAAGTTGCGCCAGCGATAATCAGGCGCTAGTTCCCATTGGACAATAGCCTGAATCTCAGCGCTTATATGGGCGATGGTGTGCTGAAAGTCTAGCCCATAGAAATTTACGGCATGGAAGGTGAAGGTGGCCATTCGGTCCATCGTGTGTGCGCCGATCAGGCTTAACGTGCTGGGCAATCATGTTCGGAATAATATTGCAAATACATGGTAGCCATTTCTTAAAAGGTGAATTTCATGAACGAAATGCTAAGTTGGCAAATTACTGCATCATGTTTTGGTAACAATTAGGTTATCTCTTAGCCATGAGCATCTGTGATTGTGAACGGTCTACTGCATTTTGCACAGTATTTATAGCTTTTGGCAGATGTTGAAGACATACTGATCCAAATATAAAGACCACGTTTGATGCTGGAGCAGGACATGTTCATTTGCACGCTTAGCTACTGATGAAATAATGCATCAAGTTAGCACATACTAGGTGTGAGAGGAAAGTGCAGAATATGAGAATGTTGATTTTGGTTTCAGAATTAGAGTGCATCCATTTTAAAGTTCAATGTCATAACTATTGTCAATTGGAATTGTAAAGAGGATATTACGTATGAAAGACCCTATGGCCTGAGCAAGAAATTAGTTTAGAAGTTGGCAGTGTAGGTGTTTTTAATATACCATGTGGGGCAGCAAACAAGCTCATCCAGGACATGGGTGCTCAAATTTTTGGCTTCATGGGCTGCAGGGTGTGTACCATAGAACCTTGCGATCCAACTGTATAAAACTGCTCAGGATGCCGATATTAACAGTCCGTAGTATTCTGATTTAAGATTTATCCACCAATGAAGGAACAATACCAAGAGCTGTGCTTTCCAAACCACCAGGTCCACAAAATTAAAATAGGACAAACCAGGAAGAAATTGAAATGCAAATATGACTGAACTGCCAGGGTTCGAGGTCTGCAGGTGGCCATAGAGGGATATTACATAATGCAGAACGACAGCAGGCTGAGGTTAAAGTTACTTTAAAATAGTTTTCCTTGAATAATTTTATTGCATTACCCTTTGGGGACCAACACTTAGGGAAACATGGGCAGAGTTAATTAGGAGCGCTAACACTGACTGCAAATGCTAGGATGAAGGTTGAATTTTACGGAAAAGTTGAACGACATCAACACCTACCTGATCAATTCCAATTGAGCAAGTTCTTGGTTTGCTTGAAAGATGGGTTTTTTCGTAAAAAGCTCACCCAGAATACACCTGTACAAAACAAAATATTATTTTAAGCACCTACAATTAAAAAATTTTTTTATTCACACATGGGACGTGGGCGTTGCTGACATGGCCAGCATTTATTGCCCATCCCTAATTGCCCTTGAGAAGGTGGTGGTGAGATGCCTTCTACAACTGAATGGTTTGCGAGGCCATTTCAGAGGGCAGTTAAGCATCAACCACATTGCGGTGAGTCTGGAGTCACATATAGACCAGATCAGGTAAGGGCGGCAGATTTCCTTCCCTAAAGGACATTACTGAACCAGATGAGTTTTTAATATCAATCCGGTAGTTTCATGATCACATTACTGACACTAGCTTTTTATTCCAGATTTATTTAATTAACTGAATTTAAATTCCCCAGCTGCCGTGATGGGATTTGAACTTATGTATCCGGATCATTAGTCCAGACCTCTGGATTACTAGTCCAGTAACACAACAGAATACTTTTCTATGATTTTTCTGACAGCCAGCAAGTATGAATCACTTACCCACAGCTCCATACATCTATAGCTGGTGTATATCGCTCTTCTCCAAGCAAGAGTTCAGGTGGCCGATACCAGAGAGTAATAACCTTATTGGTGTATGGCCGACTAAAATAACAAACAGGAGAACAGAAAATTAAGTATCCAAAATCTGAGGAAGTTTGAGGTAAGCAAAACAGATGATGGTTACAATGACAGAGAAACCTGCCGAAATCAATGGCAAAAACAAATCAGATTTTTTTTCTCTCCCAACACAAGTATAACCTTAAAAGTCACAATTTACCAGGCCCTCTCAAGACAGCATAAAACATACCCACATGTTCTTCTTCCTCTTCAACCTGTACTACTACTACATTTGTGATGTCTTTGTGAATCTTGATTCTGTTAATATTCATCTGCTGTCCCACTGGTTCTATCTGGCGCCCAAGGTTCTCCACTGATAAAACCACCACTAACAATCTTAGTTTCCTGTTTTTGTGCCCTCACAACTTTTAAATCTATAAAAATCCAAATTCATTCAAAATCTTAATACTGATCAAACATCTGGAAAGGATCTTTTACCATCCATTATACACACGTGGACAAGATGCAAGGAGAAACCCACCATCCGACACGCAATTCCTCAAATCTAGCCTCCACCGCTCTCACTCCTTTTGCAACCAGTGCTGTCCTTATTTTTAATCAATAGGATGAACTGTGCTCCTGTGAATTTTTTTTTATATAGTTACAAATACAGTGCCCCCCTCTACAGTCTTCCTCCATGCACCAGCGCCACTGTGTTGAAGTGAAGATTCACTGCACCATCTCCAACTCTAACTCATCTTTTCTCAGGGACTTCAGGCTTTTAAAACCCAAAGGTGGCATCATGTAATCATTACTTCTTGATATGCCTCATCTTCTCTATTAATATTTCAACCTTGGGGGTATCCTGCACTATGGACCTTAGCCCTTCACCTTGATGTCTCAAATAGAAAACCTGTCTTTTTTTTTTCTCTTGCTAGAACTGCTGTGCAAATTAGGATGTGTGCAACCATTGAAATTTTTCACTCTTATTTAAAGAGTATTAGTGTTTGAAAATGATGGGCAATTATACAGGACAGCAGCATATCCACTTTGATCAGCATTATAATAGCAAATGATCCAGCTGAAAATTCATAGGCCCAAGACAAAAATAATTACAGGTAAGCACCATTACTATTTCTCACCCCCTCCCCCCCACCGCCGCACCACCCACCCCCACTAAACTAGAGGAGCAACTCAGGATGCAGTTACACTGCAGGTTTAGTAATTTCCACTTTGCACTGACACTACTCTTAGTGTTAATCCAGAGTTAGGGTCTGAACTGACACCAGAACGAAGTGTGACACTGCATTGAGTGTAAATTCAGTGCATGCCAAACTTAAGTTTATAAGGTGCAATGGGGTCGATTGGAACATGTGGGCATTTTTTTTTTAAACTGATCTGATTTTAAGTTAACTGTTTAGAGTAGAATGATTCTCCGCTCCCCACTCTGTAAACATTGAAATTGTTAACTATTGGGTGGGAACTCTGCATATGGTGTATCCAGTCTTGTACAGAACTCGCTCCTGGACAGGATGGTTACTGTTCCAGCCACGGTGCAGCTAATGCAAGTAGGATTTATTTAATTAACCCAAAGGCTTTGGAAATGCAACCCAAGACTGCTCAATGAATCTTGCGAGCCTTCGCTACAGATTTCTTGGCATTCCAAATCAGTGATATCACACTAAATTCCCTACATAACAATGACAGCACATCAAAAAGTGCCTAATAGGTTGTGATAGGTACTATATAAATGCAAATTATTTAAATGTATCAGTTACAGGGTCTGTGACTATCACAATCTTTGAAAAAAAGTTTGGGGAGCAGTTGGGAAAGGAGGTGTTCAATAAGTATCCACATGTTATGCATTTGTTACTTGTATGAAAAAATACATATAATTGTTAACACGCATAAGCAGAGGCCAGGGCCAGCGCATTGTCCGTCGTGAAAGGGAAATTAAATAAAGTAACCTCCAAACAAACACGCACATCTCCAAGTGACCTCATTAGCAGAAAGCTTACAAATGGTCAGACACACTCAGCAGTCAGATTTGTATGACACAGAAGGCCAGTGTACTCGAGAATGAAAGATATTCTAGAATAGGTTTTCAGAGTTCTGCACAAAGTAAAGGCCTCTGGTGCTAATTTACTGCCAATTATGGGTAGTTTGGAGCAATGGGTTTGCATCCGTATACAGAACAGGAGGCGGCTATTTAGCCCATCGTCCATCTGCTGGTTCTTTGGTCGAGCTATCCAGGTAGTCCCACTCCCCTGCACTTTCCCCATAACCCTGTAATTTTTTTCCCTTCAAATATTTATCCAATTCCCTTTTGAAAGTTACTAATTAATCTGCTTCCATCCCCCTTTCACACAGTACATTCCAGATCATAACTCGCTGCATAAAAATGTTTCCTCATGTCACTTCTGCTTCTTTTGCCAAACACCTTAAATACGTGTCCTGTTTACCTGCCACTGGAAACAGTTTCTCCTTATTAACTCTAATAAAACAATTCGTGACAATAACAACCTCCTGTTAACCTTCTCTGTTCCAAGGAGAACCCCAGCTTCTCCTGTCTCTGCACATAACTGAAGTCTTTGATTCCTGGAAGCCCCTCATGCCTGGTAACATTCTAGCAAATCTCTTCTGCACTCTCTCTAAGGCATCTTTCCTAAAGTGTGGTGTGCAGAATTGACCACAATACTCCAGCTGAGGCCTAACCAGTGTTTTGTAAAGGTTAAGCATAATTTCCATGCTTTTGTACTCTATGCCTCTATTAATAAAGCCAGGAATCCCAAATGCTTTAACAAGTCTTCACAACTTTTCCTGCCACCTTCAAAGAATTGTGTACATACATCCCCAGGTCTCTGTTCCTACAACCCTTAAAAATTATACCATTTAGTTTATATTGCCCCACCTCATTCCTCCCATCAAAATGTATAATTTTTCACTTCTCTTAAATTTCATCTGCCATGTTTCTGCTCATTTCATCAGTCTGTGTCCTCCTGAAGTCTGTTACTATCCTCCACATGGTTTACTACATTTCCGTGTTTTGTGTCACCTGCAAACTTTGAAATTATGCGCAGTATACCAAAGTCCAGGTCACTAATGTATATCTAAATGAGCAGTGGTCCCAATACCAACCCCTGAGGAACACCTCTGCATACTTCGCTGCAGTCTGAAAAAAAATTGTTCACCATTATTCTGGGCTGTCGATTGCCAATTTTGTATCCATGCTGCCACTGTCCCTTTAATCCCATGGGCTTTAATTTTCCTAAAAGTCTGTTATGTGGTACTATATCAAACGCCTTTTGAATGTTGATATACACATTAATCGCACTACCCTCATCAACCCTCTCCATCAAAGAACTCAATCAAGTTAGTCAAATCCATGCTGACTTTCAGTTATTAGCCCATACTTTTCCAAATGCCAATTAATTTTGTCTCATATTATTGCCTCTAAATTTTCGCCACCACGTTAGGCTGACTGGCCTGTAATTGCTGGGTTTATCCCCTTCCCCCCCTTTTTTTTTTTGAACGGGGGTGTAACATTTGCAATCCACTCCAAATATCAAAAGGAGCTTTGGAAGATTGTGGCCAGAATCTTTGCAATTTCCACCCTTACTTCCTTCAGAAACCAAGGAGGCATCCCATCCTAACCAGGTGACTCTTCCACTTTGAATACTACCAATCTTTTAAGGAAGTCATCTTTATTTTTATCCTAACCAATATCACTACTACCTCCTTTACTACTACACTGGCAGCATCCCTCTTTAGTAAAGACTGATACAAAGTATTAATTTAGCACCTCAATCATACCCTCTGCCTCCACAAGAGGTTTTCCCCTTTTGTTCTTAATCGGCCTCATTCTTCCTTTGACTACCCTTTTACTATTTAGAAGTTTATAAAATACTTTTGGCTTCTCCTTTTATTAGCCAGTCATCTATTCCCCACACTCTGTGCCCCTCTTATTTCCTTTTTTAGATCTCCTCTGTACTTTTTGTAATCAGCTTGGTTCTCTACTGTATTATGAATCTCTCATTTATCATAAGTCTCCTTTTTCGGTTTCATTTTAATTTTTACATCTTTCGTCGTCCAAGGAGCTCTAGCTTGGTCCTTCCTTTCCCTTCGCGGGAATGTGTCTTGTCTGTACCCGAACAATCTCCTCTTTGAAGACCTCCCATTCTCATTTACTGTTTTACCTTCCAACCATTGACTCCAATCCTACGGGTCAGATCTCTTTCTAACTCACTGAAATTCGTCCTTCGACAGTTAAATTTTTTTATGCATGATTGTTACTCGACCGTTACTGCATATGTGGACTTTTGAATGCTAGAATGATTAAATTCCAAGTTTTTGCAAAAATAAGGGAATATACTAGCTTGTATCTACAATCTAGCCTGGTTAAAAAGCAGTGAAGCCACATCTACATAATTGGTACAAATTTCCTTTATAAATTGCATTAAGTGAAGACTGCACGGAATACATTGTAAATTCATACCAGAAGCTCACTGCATTACAACAGAGCTCACAATTTTCCAGTGATAATGCTTTACTAATGATCATTTTTAATGATCAATTTTTTCAACTAGCCAAAACTTCAAAACAGAGGTCAATTTTTATTAGGCAAGGGTATTAAGGGATATGGAGCAAAGGCGGATAAATGGAGTTGAGGTACGGATCAGTCATGATCTATTTGAATGGCAGAAAAGGCTCGAGGGGCCGAATCTTCAGAAGGTTCAAGTATTTTAAAGCCGGCATGAAATGTTACACTTTATAATGCCACATACCTTTCCTCCGAGTTGTACAGTCGAGCTAGCCCAAAATCAGCAAGTTTTATCTGCCCCCTGGTGGCAAAGAAAATTACAATGTGTTAAACTTCAAGGTTTTTAAATCTTTACATTTATTTTGGTCGGTTGAACATTACATTTGGGACATGGTACTAATATCATCGGTATTTTGAATACACCAACAGCATAATGACATTTTTTTAAATGGTCAAATAACAATTTTATACAACAACAACTTGTACTTGTATAGCGCCTTTAACGTAGTGAAATGTCCCAAGGCGCTTCACAGGAGTATTGAGATTTTAAAAAATTGACACCAAGCCGCCTAAGTAGAAATTAGCACAGGTCAAAGAGGTAGGTTTTAAGGAGCATCTAGAAGGAAAGAGAGGTAGACGCGGAGAGGTTTAGGCAGAAAATGTGTGGTTGGAAGCTCATTTCAGGATCAATTATGACACCAAGGTTGCGAACAGTCTGGTTCAGCTTCAGACAGAAGTTGAGGAGAGGGATGGAGTCAGTGGCTAGGGAACGGAGTTTGCGTGGGGACTTAAAACAATGGCTTCGGTCTTCCCAATATTCAACTGGAGAAAAATTCTGCTCATCCAGAACTGGATGTCGGACAAGCAGTCTAACAATTTAGAGATCGAGGAGGGGTCGAGAAGTGATAGCGAGGTAGAGCTGGGTGTCGTGTGGAACTGACGCTGTTTTCGGATGATGTCACCAAGGGGCAACATGTAGATGAGAAATAGAAGGGGGCCAAGGATAGATCCTTGGGGTCACCAGAGGTAACGATGCAGGTTTGGGAAGAGAAGCCATTGCAGGTGATTTTCTGGCTACAATTAAGATAGATAAGAGTGGAACCAGACAAGTGCAGTCCCACCCAGCTGGACGATGGTGGAGAGGCGTTGGAGAAGGATAAAGTGGTCAACCATGTCAAAAGCTGCAGACAAGTCAAGAAGGATGAGGAGGGATCGTTTTCCTTTGTCACAATAACACAGGATGTCATTTGTGACTTTGATCGGAGCCGTTTCGGTGCTGTGGCAGGCGTGGAAACCGGATGAGGGATTCAAACATGGAATTGCGCGAAAAATGGCCATGGATTTGGGAGGCGATGACACGTTCAAGGACTCGAGAGGAAAGGGAGGTTGGAGATGGGGTGGTAGTTTGCAAGGACGGAGGGGTCGAAGGTTGTTTTTTTTTTTTTGAGGAGAGGGGTGATGACAGCAGATTTGAAGGAGAGGGGGACAGTACCTGAGGAGAACCATTAACAATGTCAGCTAACATGGGAGCCAGAAAAGGAAGTTGGGTGGTCAGCAGTTTGGTGGGAATAGGGTCAATGGAACAGGATGTGGATTTCATGGACAGGATGAGCTCGGAAAGGTCATGAGCGATGATCGGAGAGAAACTGGAGAAAAATGCAAGGTCAGGGATATGGCAGGAGGGATACTTAGAGGAAGTTTGGTCCGGTGGGCTAGGGGAGGGAAGGGAAGAGGCAGAGGTGGCCGAATGGATGGTCTCAATCTTGGAGACAAAGTCGTCCACGAGCTCCTTCCACTTATCGTCGAAGGTGAGATTGCAGACTGGGAGAGGGGTTTAAAAAGACGGTTAGCAGCGGAGAATAGAAGCCGGGGTTTAACCTTTACATTCCAGAATGATTCTGGAATAGTGAGCAATTTTGGCAGCTGACAGCAGGACCCGATAATGCTTTGTGATCCAGCCAGATCTGGTGGTGAATGGCTAAATCATTGTCCGCCACATCCATTCAAATCTTGGATGTAAGGGAGCGACGATCAGAGCTGTACCAGGGGGAACGGCCAGCGTGAGAGAGTAATGGTTTTAACAGAGACTCGGGCAGCAAAAGTGGTGCTGAGGGTGCGATTGAGCAGAGCAGATCAGTAGCTGCAGAAATGTCATGGTGAATGAAGGGCCAAAGGCTGGACAGTTGGGAGTTCATAAGTGCAGTTGTAACAAAGTCAGGAGAGAGTTTGTTCCAGGGGTGGATACAGAAGGAGGTAGGGTTGGGGGGTGGGTGGGGAGAGCGATACGAGAAAGTGGTCAGAGATGGCCATACCTGCGATTGATACGATGGGAGTAGTGAAGCCACGAGAGATGGCAAGGTCAAGGGGGTGGCTGTGAATATGGGTTGGGGAGTTTACATGGAGGGAAAGATTAAAAGAGGTTAGGAGGCTACTGAACTCAGAGGAGAGAGAGCATGATGAATTGAGATGGAGGGTGAAATCACCGAGGATATAATCTTAATACAATAAATGTTATAGTACATATATAAAATACAACAAACTTAAGAAAAAAAGTTGTAAAAATTATAGTTCTAGACACCGTAAAGAGCTTACTGTGATTGGCATCTCCTAAAATGAGAATTAGGAATGCACTATACAAAACATTTATTGCAGTCCCAACAGATCTGGAGAAAGGAAGTTTTTTTTTGGTATTTTAAACTCCGTGTAGTTAATGAAGCATAACCAAAACAACATCTTGACCTTTAAATGCTAGCACATTAAGTACATAGTTAGACGTTTGGAGAACAAAACTATGATTACTAAAAATTACATTTCTAGCAGACCCATGCAATGGAAAAACATATGCAGGTGCAGCGTCGAAAATCCAGAGTTCCGGAATCCGGACCGATCGGTGGCAAGGTCGTCTGGAATCTGTAAAATGTTCCGAAATCCGGATCTGCCGACACTGGGGCCCCGCCGCTGCCCGACATCGGGCCTCGCCCGCCACCCTCTCTTCGTCGGGGGCCCCACCCGAACAGCTCCTCAGCAGGGGACCCCCCCACCCCCGACATTCCGAAATCCGGAAATACCCGAACTGGGCTCAGGTGATTCCGGATTTGTGACATCAAAGACGATTGAAAGTCCGGGAAAGCCTGCAATCCGGAACGGCCTCGGTCCCGGATTCTCGCCATTGCACCTGTACTCAATAGGGAAACCAAATCAAGAATATTTTCCTTCTATTTTTAACCCTTTACCCGTTCTCTCCTGAAGCCAACCCTTGATGGAACAGTTCTTCAGGCAGCAGCTTTCATATACTCCATACAATTGCCTCACCAACAAGTTCTGGCCTGTGCAGGTGAGAGGGGGAGAAAGTATAGAGACATCAAGAGAAAAAGTGCAAGCAAGCAAGGTGGGAGGGGGCGGGGTGGGAAAAGAAAAGAAACGAAGGAAGAGAGGTGGGGTGTAGAATAAGAGAGACAGCATGTGTGAAGTATTGGAAGGAGAGAGACCAATTGGTGGGAGAGGAAGAAAAAGAAAAAGGGGGGTGGGGGAGAAGGAGGAGAGGATGGATTGCCCCTCCCCTTGCTCTCCTAAAAAAAAAAATAGGGGGGAAAAAAAATCAGAATGACAGACCAATGAGTACAAGCTAATACCACTTGGTCAAATACACAGAAGCCAAATAATACAGCAAGATATTGAATTAGCACAATACTTAAAACAAAATTGGAATATTCTCATAAGGGATTAATGTATCTTTTTCAGAATGTATTTCTTACATACTTGATAAGCAATAGTCTTTCATAGATTTACAAAATGGATAATGTAAATCTCAATTCATCCATAAAGTTCAGATCTCTGAACAGAACTAATGCCTATGAGAGTGTGACCCAGACTTCATGCCTCTGAAGTCAAAGCTGTCAGTTGCACGATTAACAACACAATGGTGCAAACTATTGAATAGAATGTGGATGTATCGATGTTCACCAAATGCCTGATTTACAAAGCCTTTTCCATGTAAATTTAATTACCACCTAGAACAAAGCCAGTGAACCTGGCTTGGTCCATAGACAACTGTCTCCAACATTCATTTTGTCAGACTCCTTTTATTTTAATTCAGTTTCAGAGCTACACAAGATAAAATACAGAAATCTTACTATTTTATCAAAGGAGAAGTGTGTGTGTGTGTGTGTGTGTGTGCGTGTGTGGGGGGGGGGGGGGGGGGGGGCATGAATAAATCCTAGCCAAGCTCAATCCTGCTCTCAAAAACATTGACACAATTCCTACAGGGGCTGTTGGATAATAATCAGTTGCACTTCCACCCCTACCCAAAAAAGCCAATCTACCGGCAACAGCCAATTTAACAAATACACTCGAGACCTTTAAATGGATCACTACTACACCACACAGCATATTTACCTAGAGCCACTGGAGAGAACACGGAAAACAGAATTTACTCAATTAACTAGAAAGACTATTCACAAGTAACAAAAACATAAAAAGCTGCTAACACTCAGGTCAGTCAGTATCTGTAAAGAAAGGGAAAATGTTAGCATTTGTACAACCCTTTACCAGAATGGAACAAAGGGTTAAACCTGATACATTAACATTTTTCCTTTCTTGATGCTGCCTGATCTGATTAATGTTTCCAGCATTTTGTTTGAGAATTCTAGCATGTGCAATATTTAATTTTTTGTCACAAGCTATCTGAATTACTCAAGTCTATATTCAGCAGTTCAATTCCGTTCATTACTATCATTCCATTCTATTCATTATCCAAAGTACCTTCATTACTTATAAGACCGCATTCCAGAATTCAATTCCAATCGTCCATTTTTTTTGTTGTCAACTTTCTCTCCTCTTTTGAAGGTGCCAGTCACCTTCTGTACCGTGCCAAAGTCGTGTGTGATCTAGACAGGAAATGCTGGTCAGCAATTCAGCCATGGGGGATCATCATAGCTGAGCCATCCACACACATACTTTCCAGCAGGGGGCACTAAACAGCGACAAGGAGCAGCAACACTTGGCTGATTTCCTCCCTAGTCCATGGGCACTGAGGCCAATTGTACCATTCCTACTGCTATCCAGGCTGACCACAGTTAACTCAACAGACTAAGACTAAAACAATACTTGTTTTACATAATAAAATGAAAAAGACCATCGACTTTTGATTGAAATGCATTTTTCACACAAGGATAGGACCATCATCAGATGAGGCAAACATCAGACTTTACTAATGTCATTTAGACAAGGAAACCTGCCATCCTTACCTGGTCTGCCTATACATTGACCCCAATCCCACACCAATGTGGTTGACTATTAACAAGCAAGCCACCCAGCTGTATTAAAATAAAGCCCACCAACACCTTCTCAGGGCAAGTAGGGATAGGCAATAAATACCGGCCTCGCCAGCAATGCCTACTTCAAGAATTTTTATTTATTTATTTTTAAAAAGAGCAACTAACCAACAATTCACATATTCCAACATTGTGTTTCTAAATGGGGTCAGTTTAATGGATGAACAAGGTCTCAGCAGCAAATTTCAAGCGTTCCAAATTTGGTAAGAATGAGGATGAGCCACAATTTAAATATAGAACAAGGCCAATCCTACCATTAAATTCTATCTTCCAAACTGACCCTGTGCACACAACCTGCACAAAGGCAGGTGATCAACTACAGGTCAACTTCTACAGTGGTAGACTAAAATGCCCTCTTAATGCACCCTAAAGATGATAGTAGGGACCAGATCTAAAATGGCCACGATGGAAATACAAGTATACTGACTGACATCAAGAACATACCAATATTTGGCAGTTCATATCTTCAATACAAGATTACCTAGCAGCTACAACAGTACTCAGTACCAGGGAAGAAAATTTGCTGCTCAGATGAATGCTCTTCTCAGAACCACGGAGAATGAGAGGACTTGTGCCAGATTGGCATTCCATCTGGAACATATCAACTGACATAAACACAACCAAAGAAAGAACGGTGAAAATGAACTGCACTTCAAAGTGAAAGTGATGAACAAGCCTGAATGAAAGAAAAATATGGAAAAATGCTGAACCCAGGAGTATTTCCAAAGAGATCGGCAAAAATTCCACGGGATAAAACTGCTAACAAACTTTTTCTTGCAAGAAGACATCGGTCACAACACTGCTACCACCAACCTGACTAAAAGACAAGATGGCCAGAACAAAACAAATCATACAATGTGGGATTAGGGAAAGTCACACCAATTTCAACATCCGTCGTGACCTAAAATAGATCAAAACAGCAGAAATGAACTGTACAGATTGTAAGCACCTGTTGGTTATAGGAATCGTCAAAATATCTTAAAAGGATATTCAGGGAAAAGAGTAACCTGGAGAAGAGCATAGCTGCAGATTTTCAACAAAACAGCAAGAAATCCTCGCAGCGCAACAGTAAAAGGACCTTAAAGAACATGAACAGGATAAACTGAGTCAAGCACAAAATAGTCAATATATTCCATTGTTACTTCTTTCAAGTATTCACTAGAGAATTCATTAGAAATATGTCCTCCATCATTGGAGATAGTCCAGGTAGGTTCAATGACTGACCAACAGGTAGGATGAGACCCGTGAAGTGCTTTCATCCTGAGAATTGATGAATGCTGGGACAAGGCCACAAAATTGGAAGTAAGCTAATGAACGAGTCCCCATATTCAAAAACAAATGTGATAAAACAGAGCAAGACATCAAAAATAACTAAAAAAAAAAGATACATCGCACGCAAACTTGAGGATTGCCTGTATGATAACCTAGCAAACTAGAGCCATCATGGCTTCATAAGGACAAAATCCTGCCTACCAGCCCCCTTTTAAGAAAGTGACATCCCAAGTGGACTGTGGAAAGCCTCATGATGTGCTGTACCTAGATTTCCAGACAGACTCGACAAAGTTCATGAAATTCTGCTACGCAAACTTAAAGTGGTGGGATTCAGGATAAAACTTGGAATTGGATAAGAAATTGGCTGAAGGAAAGCACGCAGCAGGTACTTGTTGAGAGGGATATAGAGGTGGCGAAGTACTGAGCAGAGCTTCTCAAGCGTTGGTGCCGCAGCTCCTATTGTTTCTAATTTACATCAACAACCTGGATTCAAAAACGGAAATGCAAATTGTCCATATTTGCAAACTAGGGGCAGGGATTTCACTCAAGTCTGCTGAGGCACCCAAGGACCTACAAAATAAGTTACACAAGATTATGATCGTTTGGGATCAGTGTTCCAATTTGGATAGTGTAATACCCGACTGTATTTAGATGAATACTGACACATTAGGACAACTACAAAAGTTGCTAAATTGTGCCCTGCAACACAATCTGCTGCAGAAAGTAAGAAATGGGATGGCATTACAGATTTCTGTAGTTTTATGGGCCCCAAGTTTCCACACGCGGCAAAACAGGCGCCCCTCCGAGCTGGGCGCCCGTTTTTCGTGCCGAAAACGGCGCCTGAAAAAAAACGCGCTATTCTCGAGCGCCTTGCAGCTCGATGTCTGCTTGGCGCGGCGCACAGGGGGCGGAGCCTACCACTCGCGCCGATTTTGTAAGTAGGAGGGGGCAGGTACAATTTAAATGAGTTTTTTTGGTGCCGGCAACCCTGCGCGTGCGCATTGGAGCGTTCGCGCACGCGCAGTTTGAAGTAAACATTGGCACTCGGCCATTTTTAAAAGTGCTGCAGAAAAAGTGAAAATTTGTTTATTGAACCCTTGCAAAGGCTTGCATTTTAATTTTCTTGATATTTCTGTGTGTGAGGGAGTGCATTCTGTAATTAAAGGTAGACTGTGATAAACAGGACACATGCACTTGTTTGAGACTATTCAAATTCTTTGTAGCTGTTCAATTTAACATTTTTTAATAAAACCACATTGCCCTTCCATGATCAGCACTGAGGCTTCTTGCAGCTTTCTCTCCCTGCCGTCCGTCAGGCCCGACGGCAAACGGCTGCCTGAAAGGCCTGCCTGAAGCACTTTCACACAGGTAGGAACATGGTTTATTTAATCTTTTCTTTGCTTATAAATTTTTATTCAGGTTGCATTTATTTGTATAATATTTGTATAAGTATAACTAAGGATTTATTGTAGAATGTAATGACTTCCCTTCCCCCCCCTCCCCCCCCCACCTCGTTCCCGACGCCTAATTTGTAACCTGCGCCTGATTTTTTTAATGTGTAGACAAGGTTTTTCAAGCCTACAAAAATCTTCACTTGCTCCATTTTAAGTTAGTTTGGAGTACGTTTTCACTGTGGAAACTTTCAAATCAGGCGTCAGTGGCCAGACACGCCCCCTTTTGAAAAAAAAATTCTGTTCAAAAGTGAAACTGTTCTACCTGACTAGAACTGCAGAAAACTTAAATGTGGAGAATTCCGATTTCTAAGATACTCCGTTCTCCACCAGTTGCTCCTAAAAATCAGGAGCAAATCATATGGAAACTTGGGGTCATGGTGTCTGAAGTGAGTCTAGCTCCTGGATTGCTGTAATTTACTTAGTTCTCACTTTCTGCTATGTACTACAAAAATGTTATGTTCCTGTACATTGTAGATTGAGGAGGCCTGACATGTAGCATCTCACATCAGAATCAAAACATGTTTTTATATACAAGGATTTGAAATTAACAAATTAATCAGAAATGAAAGGTCTCCAATTTATAAGCAATTACAATTTACAAGCATCTCATTTTATACCAGTGCTAATCAAATTGCCTACTTGAATATGGTAATACCTGTTATTAAGTAAAATATTGGAGCACTTGATGTCTCGATGCAAAAAATTCTTCTTATGGCAGTAGTCCAGTCCTTCCATTAGTTGCCTCATAAAGGATTTGATATGGTTTTCAGTGAAATGCACTAATCCCGATTCCAAGAGTCCCATTAAGTCATGGTCCATATATTCAAATACCAAATAAAATGCACCTATGAGATACAAATAGAACACATTGTAAAGTAACAAAATGAGATAAACTACTAGGTCAATTTGTAGGGTGCCTTCAAGGAAGAGATGGTTTGGGTACAGGCTAGACACATTCCCACCGGGGGGGGGGGGGGGGGGGCGGGAAGGAAGGGCATCCAAAGCTGGAGCTCCATGGATGACTAAAGATACAGAGATTAAAGTGAAACAGAAAAAGGAGGCTTATGATAAATATGTCATAGTTCAGTAGAGATCCAAACTAAATACAAAAAGTATAGAGCAGAACCAAAACAGGAAATAAGAGGGTCAGGGAGAGCAGGTAACATAAAAGGGAACTCAAGTCTTCTATTTAACCATTAGCATGGATGTGTTAAAGGCAAACCGTATTTGACTAACTTAATTAAGTTATTTGATGAAGTAACAAAGAGAGGGTTGATGAGGTTAGTGCAGTTGATAGTGTATATGGACTTTTAAAAGGCTTTTGATAAAGTACCATTTGGTAGACTTGTTTGCAAAATTGAAGCCCATGGGATTAAAGGGGCAGTGGCTACATGGCTATAAAAATGTCAAAACAGAAAGCAGTGAGTAATGGTGAAGTTATTTTTCAGACTGGAGGGAAGTGTGCCGTGGTGTCCCCCAGGGGTCGGTGTTGGGACCACTGCCCTTAATATATATTAATGACCTGAACTTGGGTATACAGGGCATAATTTCAAAATTTGCAGATGACACAAAACTCAGTAATGTAGTAAACAGTGAGGAGGATAGTAACAGACTTCAGGAGGACAGACAGGACTGGTGAAAAAGGCAGACACATGGCAGATGAAATTTAATGCAGGGAAGTGTGAAGTGATACATTTTGGTAGGAACATAAGAACATAAGAACATAAGAATTAGGAACAGGAGTAGGCCATCTAGCCCCTTGAGCCTGCTCCGCCATTCAAAAAGATCATGGCTGATCTGGCCGTGGACTCAGCTCCACTTACCCGCCTGCTCCCCATAACCCTTAATTCCCTTATTGGTTAAAAATCTATCTGTGATTTGAATACATTCAATGAGCTAGCCTCAACTGCTTCCTTGGGCAGAGAATTCCACAGATTCACAACCCTCTGGGAGAAGAAATTCCTTCTCAACTCGGTTTTAAATTGGCTCCCCCGTATTTTGAGGCTGTGCCCCCTAGTTCTAGTCTCCCCGACCAGTGGAAACAACCTCTCTGCCTCTATCTTGTCTATCCCTTTCATTATTTTAAATGTTTCTGTAAGATCACCCCTCAACCTTCAGAACTCCAATGAGTAAAGACCCAGTCTACTCAATCTATCATCATAAGGTAACCCCTCTCATCTCCGGAATCAGCCTAGTGAATCGTCTCTATACCTGCTCCAAGGCTAGTATATCCTTCCTTAAGTAAGGTGACCAAAACTGCACGCAGTACTCCAGGTGCGGCCTCACCAATACCCTGTACAGCTGCAGCAGGACCTCCCTGCTTTTGTACTCCATCCTTCTCGCAATGAAGGCCAACATTCCATTCGCCTTCCTGATTACCTGCTGCACCTGCAAACTAACTTTTTGGGAGTTTCATGCACAAGGATCCCCAGGTCCCTCTGCACCGCAGCATGTTGTAATTTCTCCCCATTCAAATAATATTCCCTTTTACTGTTTTCTCCCCCCCCCCACGGTGGATGACCTCACATTTTCCGACATTGTATTTCATCTGCCAAACCTTAGCCCATTCGTTTAACCTATCTAAATCTCTTTGCAGCCTTTGTGTCCTCTACACAGCCCACTTTCTCACTAATCTTTGTGTCATCTGCAAATTTTGTTACACTACACTCTGTCCCCTCTTCCAGGTCATCTATGTATATTGTAAACAGTTGTGGCACACCACTAACCACCGATTTCCAATCCGAAAAGGACCCATTTATCCCGACTCTCTGCTTTCTGTTAGCCAATTCTCTATCCATGCTAATACATTTCCTCTGACTCCGCGTACTTTTATCTCCTGCAGTAACCTTTTGTGTGGCACCTTATCGAATGCCTTTTGGAAATCTAAATACACCACATCCATCGGTACACCTCTATCCACCATGCTCGTTATATCCTCAAAGAATTCCAGTAAATTAGTTAAACATGATTTCCCCTTCATGAATCCATGTTGCGTCTGCTTGATTGCACTATTCCTATCTAGATGTCCCGCTATTTCTTCCTTAATGATAGCTTCAAGCATTTTCCCTGAGGAGAAGCAATATAAACTAAATGGTATAATTTTAAAGAGGGTACAGAAAGAGAGAGACCTAGGGGTGTATGTACTTTGAAACTAGCAGGACAAGTTGAGAAGGATGGCCTAAAAGAAATCCTTGGCTTCATAAATAGAAACAGAGTGTACAAAAGCAAAGAAGTTGTGCTAACCCTTTATAAAGCACTGGTTAGGCCCCAGCTAGAGTACTGTGTCCAATTCTGGGCACACCATTTTAGGAAGGATTTCAAAGCCTTGGAGAGGGTGCAGAGGAGATTTACTATAATAGTACCAGGGATGAAAGACTTTAGTTACATCGATAGACTACAGAAATTGGGGTCATTCGAGCAGATGTGCTTACGGAGAGATTTGATAGAGGTGTTCAAAATCATGAAGGGTTTTGATTGAGTAAATGAGGAGAAATTGTTTCCAGTGGTAGAAGGGTCGATAACCAGAGAACACAGATTTAAGGTGATTGGTAAAAAACCAGAGGCATCACGAGGAAAACAAAAATTACACTGTTACAATCTGGAATGCACTGCTTGAAAGGGTTGTGGAAGTAGATTCAACAGCAACTTTCAATGGGGAATTGTATAAATACGTGAAGTGGAAAAATTTGCAGAGCTATGAGGAAAGAGGAGAGTGGGACTAATTGGATAGCTCTTTCAAAGAGTCAGCACAGGCATGATGGCCCGAATGGCCTCCTCTGTGCTGTATCATTCCACACAGGATCCAAAGAGTTTCATGTGCTGTGGCCTGGTATCTAAGTGAAAGCACGCCTATTTGAAACTTGCCATAACTAGCTGGTGGTCGAGACAAACCAGTGTGGGGAAACACAAGACAACTTTTCATTTATAAAATCAAAAGCTAAGCCTGCAAAGTAATTTGCTGCTGCACTGCAATTGCACCAATTAATTTTATAGTCCAGGATGAGAGACTTTTCCAGCATTCAGTTATAATGCAACTGAATGCTGGAGCTGGATTCAGACTCAAGACATACTGTTCTAACTCACTGCACCAATCACTCCCCTAAATATTTCCAAATTCTAAACTCTGACAGGTCCAGATACCTTTATCTTTTTTAAAATCCAATGCGTCTTCCTTATCTGTCACAATTTCTTTCATGTTTATGATGCTCGAGTGGTGTAACTGCCTTAATATCTTAATCTCTCGGATAGCAGTTATAGGGAAGCCTTCCTTTTCATTATCCAAGCGGACTTTCTTTAAAGCAACCATTTCACCTGAAACAAACATACAACAATTAGAAATATAATCTGTAAACTTTCAGCACGTCCACTTCAAAGGAACAAGCTATTTTTGCACAAACGGAGAATCAATGAGCAAACATGCGACGTGTGCATACACAAACACTCTGCCCTTAATGTAATAATGCCCCATAAAACACAAATACTGTTTTACAAAATGTATTAACTTTTCTTTCGCTGAAGTCAACTCTTTTCCTCCTGATTTTTTCTTCTACTTTACGAACATTCTTTGGTAAAATTAGAGTACAGTAGCAAAGTGGTTATGGTCCTGGACTAGCAACCCAGAGGTTGTGAATTCTAATCCCACCATGGTGAGTTGTAAAGCTGAATCCAATAAATCTGTTTATTTGTGGGCTGACACCAAATAAAATGATGGGAAGCTGCCCGATTGTTGTAAAAATCCAACTGATCGACCAATGTGCTTTAGGGAAGGGAATCTGCCTCAACTACTGAGGCTTACTTATGACTCCAATCCCACGATATATGATTGACTCTCAATTACCTCAAGTCAACTAGGGATGAACACTAAATGCTGCCTTGCCAGGAGCGCCAAAATCCTAAAAACAATTATTTTTCTTAAATCGACCAAATAACAGGCATCATGATTTGGCACATCTACACGTGAAGATAGTGAAGAGTAAAGTTATATACTTATAATTACTTTATCCTAACAAGGCCGAAGGAATTAGCCTTTGGCTTAGCAGTAGCATTCCCACCCAAGGTAAAGTGGTCGAACCCCACTCCAGACAGCCGCAACAAGGGGAGATCAGAATTTGATGCCTAAATACTGGGTTGTGCATGTCTGGATGGAGTGACCACAGGCTCAATGGTAGTAGATCCACCTCAGAAGGGTTGGGTTCGGGCCCATTCCAGACAGCCCCAGCAAGCGAAGACTGAAGCACCTGCTCTGAATACTGGATTGACATCCAGCGGGGATGCTTGCATCCAACGTGCGGGGCTCTTGAGCCTTGGTTGCAGCCCAGCTAGGAGAGGTTATTCCGAGATAAAACCAGTGAGGGAGGCAACCTCAGCTACTCTTCCTTATTAAGCGGCTCAAGAATTGTGTGTGAGAGACTTGAGTTAGGATCTGCCCTAGAGCAGAACACAACAGATTGATCAATTCAAGACTGACATTTTTTCGGGTTGGTTGAAATTGCATTTACAAGAAACAATTGGGTCTCTACCAGCAGATGTATTTTGTTCTAGTTATATAAATAACAAAATATATTTTCTCAGTGAAAGAAGCAAGTTATCATGGATAACATTGCAGCAATATTACCTGCAAATAAAACTAATTCCTTTCAGCAAAAATTGGAATACCAAGGCTTTGGTCAGATCTTAAAATCAGGATCAAACCAACTGAGGCAGCTGGTTGGGTGACACCAAAACATTCAATTTTCTGGTAAATTGAATGTAAACCAGTACGAAAAAAATGTCAGTCTTGGTCCATCGTATGTTGTGTTTTGCGCTAGGGCATATTCTAACTCAAGTCTCAAAGCAAGTAACAGTGATTAGAAATAGCAGTGCCAAGTTAAGTAAAAGCTTAGCCACATTAGCTAAAATAAAGTTAATTTACAGATTTTCATTACAGGACCATTAGGTTGTGGTACTGAACACAACTAATGGATAAAGAACAAATGTTTATTTGGAAGTGAGTGTTAAACTTCTGACAATAATTGAAGAGAACTAAAGGCGTGACCATGGGGCTGAATAATAGGTTTATGTACAACATCCTGCGGAGGGAGGAGAGAAATCATCTGATTAAGGTGGCTATGCATAACACAAAGCTCTGAATGTGCCCTACAATTGCTTCTTTCTACACCCTGCGACTGTCAAGTGTTATATGCTCCTATTTGTATTGTGCAGGTTTAAAAAATTAGGAAGACTTTTAAAGGACACAGTAACAGGAAAGGAATATACAAAAGACTAAAAATCAGAAATTGGAGAAAAAGCAGGGAAGTGAAATGGAAGAAATGGTCTCAAAACTCTAATCTGCCTCTCACTGGAATAGATATGCAAACTTATCACATACGAGTCTGAGCAAAAATGCAAAACATCACTCATTAGTATATTGAAAACACACAATGAATGCAGTAAAAATCAAATACAAGCCTAATGGATTCCTGCCTTTAAATCCTTAAAACATAGATGGACTTATAAAACAGTGTAACTTATCAGTATAATTTATGTAACATGTACAAACTTGGTATAATATAGGCAGTCCCACAACTGTACCGTGGAGTTGCAGGACATTGGTTCATACCCTATAACTCTAACATAGCAAGTTTCAGGTCTTGGACACATCAATGAGATGCTCGTCACCTCCCAAGGAAATAGATGAAAAACAGGACCTTGCTTTCAACCTGTACCATTTTGCCCAATTTGGCTGCTGCAGAGTGGAACTGACAAAGGCCTCAGGATAACGTTGCATGCTGCCCTCTCGACTATGTATGGGAAGACCAGAGTGGAGGAGTGACCATGGGGAGAGACAGCTGCAAGTGCTGGCAGAGGGGACAGTGCAATGCTGAGGCTTGTGACATTCAACGGCAACCTGCTTATGACTGACTGGTCATCCTCAGAGAATACTATGTAGCACAGGGGCACCTAAAGTAGGATGGAGTGTAAAAGACAATTAATTTTACAACCAGAAAGCCAAACAAAAAAGCCCTAACTGATCTTTATTCATACACAATCAAATAAAAAACAACACAGATGCTGGAAATCCAATATAAAAAACAGAAAATGCTGGAAACACTCAACAGGTCAAGCAGCATCTGTGGAGAGGGGGAAGGTATGGGTTCATGTTCCACATCGATGACAGTCACTGACCTGAAATGTTGGGCTCAAGTTTCAGCCGGAGTTGCTCCTATTTTTTTTGGAGTAACTAGTTTAGAATGGAGCAGCTTAGAAATTGCAATTCTCGGGATTTAGTTTGCTCCAGTTCTAGTCAGTTAGAATAGTTTCATTTTAGAACAGATTTTTTTTTCAACAGGGGGCGGGTCCAGCCACTTACACCTGTTTTGCAAGTTTAGGCAGCGAAAACTTACTCCATACTAACAGAATGGAGTAAGTGTAGATTTTTTACGCTCAGAAAAACCTTGCCTACACTTATAAATTAGGCGTAGGAAATGAGAGATGAAGGGGGGTGGGGGAAGTTTACAAGCATTAAACACTTCACTTTTACAAATAAGAGCCATCAATAATCAATGATAAATAAACCAATAAATCAATTAAAAAAAATTTTTTTTTTAATTTAAAAATGTATTAAAAAATTAAGTTTCTACTCACCTACGGCAGCACCGGGAGCCCTCCAACAACGTGCTGTGACGGGGCCCCTCTGCCAGCGAGGAGAGGGGGGGGGGGGAGAAGAGGGGGGGGGGGGGGGAGAAGAGAGGGGGGCGGGGAGGGAGAGAGAGAGAGAGGGGGGGGCGGGGAGGGAAAGAGAGAGAGAGAGAGAGGGGGGGGGGAGGAAAGAGAGAGAGAGAGAGAGAGAGAGGGGGGGCGGAGAGGAGAGAGAGAGAGAGAGAGAGAGAGGGGCGGGGAGGGAGAGAGAGAGAGAGGGGGGCGGGGAGGGAGAGAGAGAGAGAGAGAGAGAGAGAGAGAGAGAGAGAGAGAGAGAGAGAGAGAGAGAGAGAGAGAGAGAGAGAGGGGCGGGGACGGAGAGAGAGAGAGAAAGAGAGAGAGGCGGGGACGGAGAGAGAGAGAGAAAGAGTGAGGCGGGACGGAGAGAGAGAGAAAGGCGGGGAGGGAGAGAGAGAGAGAGAGAGAGGCGGGGAGGGAGAGAGAGAGAGAGAGGCGGGGAGGGAGAGAGAGAGAGAGCGGGGAGGGAGAGAGAGAGAGAGAGAGAGAGAGAGAGAGAGAGAGAGAGAGAGGGGGGCGGGGAGGTGGGAGAGAGAGAGAGAGAGAGGGGGGCGGGGAGGGAGAGAGAGAGAGAGAGAGAGAGGGGGGGGGCGGGGAGGGAGAGAGAGAGAGAGAGAGAGAGAGGCGGGGACGGAGAGAGAGAGAGAGAGAGAGAGAGAGAGAGGCGGGGACAGAGAGAGAGAGAGGCGGGGACAGAGAGAGAGAGAGGCGGGGACGGAAGAGAGGGGAGGGGGGGGGAAGAGAGGGGAGGGGGGGGGGGAAGAGAGGGGAGGGGGGGGGGGAAGAGAGGGGAGGGGGGGGGGAAGAGAGGGGAGGGGGGGGAAGAGAGGGGAGGGGGGGGAAGAGAGGGGAGGGGGGGGAAGAGAGGGGAGGGGGGGGAAGAGAGGGGAGGGGGGGGAAGAGAGGGGAGGGGGGGGAAGAGAGGGGAGGGGGGGGAAGAGAGGGGAGGGGGGGGAAGAGAGGGGAGGGGGGGGAAGAGAGGGAGGGGGGGGAAGAGAGGGGAGGGGGGGGGGAAGAGAGGGGAGGGGGGGGGAAGAGAGGGGAGGGGGGGGAAGAGAGGGGAGGGGGGGGGGAAGAGAGGGGAGGGGGGGGGAAGAGAGGGGAGG